>NW_011509069.1:0-572 GCF_000495115.2 Populus euphratica | reverse complement strand
CTAATTTAGCAACTTAAAGTGTATTTATATATATAAAAAATTCTTTCTTGTTTTTAGTTTTTCTCTAAGGTTTTCAACTTATTATAAACACTCACGAAAAACAAAAAAAAGAATTTATTTGGTCTTAATAAAATTTTTTACATATGTGAACATATCTACATAACCTCATGTTGATATTTTTCAACGATCACATAACTAGATGATGAATATTTTTCCTTCATTTGATGCCTTTTTTTCTTTTTTTTTTATAGAATGAATGCTTGTTGCTTCAAGGGAAAGATCGATTAATTTTAAGAAAAATTGGTTTGTCTCTTTTAATTCTAACAATACCTCAAAGTTTCAAAAATGAAATCTACTTTTGTAATTCATCTCTAGATTCATTGAATTTCAGTAAGAAATAAAATATAATATATGAATCAAAGGTAATAATCTCATAGGGTTTATAATTACATCAGTTAAAGGAATTTTTAAAAACTTGGGAGGGGATGTGGCCTTTTTTATTTTATGCTAGTACATTTGGCTGTAACGGGTAAATGTTAATTTTTTTAAAATGTAAAAACAAAATATTAAAT
>NW_011509067.1:0-572 GCF_000495115.2 Populus euphratica | reverse complement strand
TCCTCATGCTCCACCTCCTACAAGAAATTTTAAGGAAACTTTGTATGCATTCATTGAAAAGCAAGAGATAATCAACACTCAACTTGCTCAAAGCATAACAGATTTTAAAGATACTCTTGCAAAATTCACATCTGCTCTCAATTTTCAAGAGAAAGGTAAGTCTCCATCTCAACCACAGCAAAATCCCAAGGGGCTATACAATGCAAATGCAAGTAGTTCTGGAAGTCAACACATGGATCAAGTCAAATCAGTCATCACTCTTCGCAGTGGTAAGGTTATTAAAAAACCCACTCTTGAACCTTGTGAGAAAGATGATGAGTCAATCTCTAAGGGTAAGGAAGGGGTTGAATCTAAATATTGCAAGGAAAAGACTGATTCCCTGTCAGCACTTCCATTTCCTCATGCCATGACCAATCAGGAAGCCATCAATGATGAAAAAAGTACCGAAAATGTTGATGCGGATCTTTTATCAAAAGTGACAACAGATCCGACACCCGACATTACACCAATCAATTATTCTTTTCCTGATGAATCTCTACTTTCTCTTAGTTCAATGCCTTGGTTTGCTAAAA
>NW_011509064.1:0-572 GCF_000495115.2 Populus euphratica | reverse complement strand
TTTATTTTTTAAAAAAATTATGTTTTAACAAATAAATAAGTTCAAAATAAAACATTAAATAGCTAGGCCTAATGGCCCATAGCGTGCAGGCTTTGAGGCCTATCCCATCATCCTATCTTGTTTTTATTTTTATTATTATGGAAGAGATGGGTAGTTTGTTGTTTATTTTTTATTTTTTTTTTAAATTAAAATTCTCAAACTTGCGACCTCAGCTGTCCCCTGCACGTTACAACCATCTCAGTTATTTTATAAGCCGATTTAATAAACATATTAATCTTTTTTTAATGTCGTAGGTTAATATCCCTGTAATCAAGCTGTATATTATAAGGGCAGGAAAAATGCTAATTGGCAGCAACAAAAGAAAAGGCGAGGCGTCCAATGCGTATACTTTCGTATTAATAGTATAATATAATATAGATAGAATATACGCTATATTTTAGTTGTTTTTTCAACAAATGAAATATGGAGGAGACAAGTAGCAATGATTGAGCTTTAGTATTTTATTTATTTATTTATATAGGGTGTCCGGCCAGTTTACATGTACTATGACTAATCTTATGGTCCACTAAATA
>NW_011509065.1:0-572 GCF_000495115.2 Populus euphratica | reverse complement strand
CTTGTCGTGTTTTCTAGTTATTGGTTCATCTATGACGTAAAAAAAGTCCTCTTCGGTAAAGAGATCCTTATCTTATTAGATAAAACCTAACTGTTCTAATGTCAAAAAAATAATTTAATATCTAGAATGCGTCTTATGTATAAGGTCGTAACTACAGATACTAAAAGAAAACAAAATAATTTTTTTAATTGTTTTTTAAAATATTGACCTAGTTCTCGTGACTTTAATAAACTAGTTATTAAAACCAAAATGCATGCTAACAAACATTTTTAAAATTTTTTGTATGAAAATATGATCTTATTTTTTTTCTTTGAGATTCTTGGTCGTATGCTTGAAAATAAAAATATATATTTTTTTTAATTTTTCAATATTTTGATGAAAACTAGGTATTTTAATATAAAATTTGTATCTTTACAGTATAAAAATACAAACCAATACTAAGCAAAATTCAATAGAAAAATACATAGGAAAATCACATATTTTTTTATAAAATAATTTTAAAAAAAATTTCCTTTTTTTAAAGGTTGGGCTCAACTTAGCCCATGTGGTTGGGCTAGACCTAGCAGGTGCAG
>NW_011509068.1:0-572 GCF_000495115.2 Populus euphratica | reverse complement strand
TTTTCTTTAAATTATACCTCTATTTATAAGCATCAATAACAAGACAAGAGACCATAAATCATGGCACAAATGGTGACAACACATGAGTTACCCTATTTTTGTTAATGGTTAGTGCAACTATCATTGTAGCCTTTTGATAATGGTAACTCTACTTCTTAGGGTAAGCTGTAATGTTATTGCCTATTAATGATAATATTCCAATAATCAACCTCTTTGACATTTATATGGGCAATTGTCCTCTTGTTTTTTCAGCACAAGCTTGCATCCTGTAGTTCTTCTAAGCTTACCATTCCGAGAGTGTCTGTGTCCAAGTTTATCATTCCGAGAGTGTATGTGTCCAAGTTTACCATTCCGAGACTGTCTGTGTCCAAGTTTACAGGTACTCGCCAAACCTTTCAATCACCAGATTCACTGAAGCACACCCTTGCTCACACCAAAGGACCACTTCAACCAGATGGTCTCTCACATCACATCTGAAAAGTGTTAACGCTTGTCTTTGGGATACAACATTTTTCTTCGGGCATATCAACCATACTTAGTCCATAATGATTTATTTAGCCTCACACTAAGGC
>NW_011509066.1:0-572 GCF_000495115.2 Populus euphratica | reverse complement strand
TTCCATTTAAGTCATCTGGTATAAAAAACTAATGAACCTAGGCTTTTGCTTGCTGTGTGCTGCCATCCAATATTATTTTGTTTTCTATGTGGTGCTAAATAATTATAGTTGAAAAAATTTGCATAACATATTCAAGTAAAAGGGGATGAAGAGGTTCTCTTTCAGGAGAGAAATCTTTAGGAGTTGGTGATAAAAGACATATAAAAATAAATTGAAGAATTGAAAAGAGTTGTTTAGCATATAGTGATAAAAGATATGTAAAAGTAAATTATAAAACTAACCTATTAGTTGGTAGAGGTCAAGAGCTCAAAGAATTGTGAGAAGAGTAATCATGAATTTATAGCTAGTTTTGAATACTCATTCAAAAGTATGAGTAAAGGAGGCAACTTCTTCATCCATATGAGTATCATTTTCTTTTTATCAATTTATGATGTTTATTTCAATGAATACTATGTTGATGATGATATCATAAACAATGATAGTAAAAATAATGATGATATCATTGATGATTTTTTTTTTTAAAAAAATAGATGTTGAATGTTAAGAAAATATGGAAGGTGCTCAACAAAAAA
>NW_011509061.1:0-573 GCF_000495115.2 Populus euphratica | reverse complement strand
TTTTCTTTCTTAGGAGTGAACAAAGCATTGTCCTCTCTTGGGTCTTTTTTATCAAACAAGTGACAACCCAGAATTCAATAACTACGAGCGGTTGAAAAATCAGGGAAAAGTTTAAAATTTTATTTTTTAACCTGTATTCATCTAAAAACATCTAAAATTCTTTATAAATCATATATCAACCTTAAAATATTTTAAAATCACTCAAAAAATAAAATCAATCATATGAAAAATATAAAACTGGAGTCCGATCTATTTTTTGGGCATGTTTAGAAAAAAAAACTACCACTATTAAAATTTTCATATTGAATAAAATTTATTAACACAAAAAATAATAAGTTTTGTATATAAAATTATTCACCAACTTTACCTTTCATTCGTTTGTTTTCAAGTAACTTTTTTATTCAAGCCCAGGTACTAAAACGCTAAGAAATGGATGAAAATTATAATTGTAAAAACGAAAGGGGCTGTAAATTAAGAAAAAAGAAACTATGTGGGCTAAAGAGAATCTTTTCAATCGAACATAGAGACTGATCATGAAATTTCTTCATGGTTTAATTTTTTTCTATAATAAAT
>NW_011509060.1:0-573 GCF_000495115.2 Populus euphratica | reverse complement strand
TTTACTGGAGTTTCCTACGATTATGTGTTTTGTTCACCCAATAAAGTTTTCACAATTATCAAATCATATACAAGGAACAAATATAAGCAAGCACATAAGTTTACAAGAATACCTCTCAACTTTTATTTATCTCATCAACAAAGGATTACATAATACAAGTGTGTGTACTATGCACAAAATCGCATACTACACAGCAAAGGCTTGACAGCCTATTTATAAACAAGTGTGAGTTGCTAGGCTCACCTATAATCCCTATTTTTCGAGTCATAATAGGGCACTTACTTCCCGTGATCTCCATGATCCCTTATTTTTAGGGCATAGTGGAGCATTTGCTCTCCCATGAACTTAGTGACTTACATAGTAGGCTACAGCTCCCCATCACCCCCCCCCCCCCCCCCCATCCCCCCCCAACCCCCCAGCCATATTTTGCCTATCCGCATGGCAGTCTCAACTGCCTATTTTGCTGTGTTAACTACTGACTTAGAAGGTCCATCACCTAAACCCCCACGTCCATGCCAAGTCGCAAGCTCAACGACTCGCATAGACCATTGCACACTGCCTGCCGAATTCGTT
>NW_011509062.1:0-573 GCF_000495115.2 Populus euphratica | reverse complement strand
CCTCCTGAAGAAATTCATTGTTTTATATGAAGTGTTAGCTCCTTGAATGCCAGATGCAGCTGAACCTACTTAATTAGAGCTTCATACTGAACCCAAAGCCCCCTCTACAGCATGCCAAACTTCATGCATACCAAGTGTCTAAACCCAGCGACACATGGTAATACTTCCTCACTTGAGAAAGATAAAATCCAGCTGATGAGCACCTGATCCTTCTGAAACTAATCTTCATACAATGGGTTTGGATCCAGTAGATTGTCTCTGCATTATTAAGCTGAGATAATGAGAGAATTGCAGGAGAAAGGGAAGATTTGGAAGGGGAAACTGTAGTGTTTTCCATTAGAGGTTCAGATTCCATAACTAGAGAAGAAACCTAACCAGCTAGTTCAAATACAAAAATCTACACTGGTACAAGTCCTTCAACATGCTGGATCATTCTATATATAATTGCTGTTGTTAGGTTTTGCTGCTGAAATTTGGATGGCGGTTTTAGATTGAGTATATATCACCATTAAAGAAAACACTCAAACACCAAACAAGTAAATACTCCTCTGCTTCAGGACAAGACAGGACATG
>NW_011509045.1:0-577 GCF_000495115.2 Populus euphratica | reverse complement strand
ATTGTAAAATTAATCTCTAACTTACAAGCCTTTTAGCAAGTTTAAACACATAACTTGTGGTGGAACGACGCTTGTCTATGTCACCAGCATAGTCCGAATCCACATAACCAACTAAATTTTGTCTGAGTCTATCATCCCTTTCAAACTTTAAACCAATATCAGTTGTGCCATAGATGTATTGTAGAATCCATTTAACTGCCTGCTAGTGACCCTTTCCTGTATCATGCATATACCTGCTCACCATACTGACAGCATGTGAAATATCTGGTCTCGTACAAATCATTGCATACATTAATGCACCAACTACACTTGCATATGGAATTTGAGCCATATGCTTGCGCTCTTTGTCTATGCGTGGAGACATTGAAGCACTTAGCTTAAAATGAAGAGCTAGAGGTGTGCTGACAAACTTGATCTTACCATCTACCCCAAATCTCTTTAGAATTTTCTTCAAGTATTGGGTCTATGTCAAACAGACTATGCCTTTTCTTTTGTCTCTCTGAATCTCCATGCCAAGAATCTTCTTACCTTCTCCAAGGTCTTTCATTTCAAACTCAATTCTTAGTTGAGCTTTCAA
>NW_011500794.1:79944-88121 GCF_000495115.2 Populus euphratica | reverse complement strand
AATTAAAATCTGTTGAAAACATTGTGTGTCAAATCTATGAAACAAATGAACACTCAACCAACGATTGTCCAACCTTGCCTTCTTTTAAAGAATGTCTCCATGAACAAGCCCATGCTTTAAATAGTTTTCAAAGGGCCAACCACAACCCATACTCCCAAACATACAACCCTGGTTGGAGGAATCACCCAAATTTCAGTTGGAAGAGTGAGAACAACAATTCACAAACTTCACAACCACCGTTTCAAGCACACCATAATTTTCAAAATTCTCATGGATATGCACCTCCTTATGCTTCACCTCCTAGAAGAAATCTTGAGGAAACATTGCATGCATTCATTGAAAAGCAAGAGACAATCAATACTCAACTTGCTCAAAACATGACAGATTTTAAAGATACATACTCAACTTGCTCAAAAAAGAGACAATCAATACTCAACTTGCTCAAAATATGACAGATTTTAAAGATACTCTTGCTAAATTAACATCTGCTCTGAGTTTCCAAGAGAAAGGTAAGTTTCCATCTCAAACACAACAAAATCCCAAGGGGCAATACAATGCAAATGCAAGTAGTTCCGGAAGCCAACACATGGATCAAGTCAAATCAGTCACTACTCTGCGTAGTGGTAAGGTTATTGAAAAACCCTCTCTTGAACCTTATGAGAAAGATGATGAATCAATCTCTGAGGGTAAGGAAGGGGATGAATCTGAAAATTGCAAAGAAACGACTGATTCACCGCCAGCACTTCCATTTCCTCAAGCCATGACCAAACAAAGGAAAGTCAATCACAATTCTGAAATTTATGAAATTTTCAAACAGGTAAGGATCAATATACCTTTGCTAGATGCAATTAAACAGGTTCCTTCCTATGCTAAATTTTTGAAAGATCTCTGCACTGTGAAGAGGAAACTGAATGTGAAAAAGAAAGCCTTTCTAGCCGAACAAGTAAGTGCTATTCTTCAAAACAATAATGCTTTGAAATATAAAGACCCTGGTTGTCCTACAATTTCTTGCTTTATTGGAGAGCATAAAATTGAAAGAGCCTTACTTGATCTTGGTGCTAGTGTGAATTTACTTCCATATTCAGTTTTTCAGAGTCTCAATCTAGGTGAGTTAAAACCAACTTCTATATCTCTTTTACTTGCTGATAGATCTGTAAAAATGCCTAGAGGAATAATTGAAGATGTGTTAGTACAAGTCGATAAATTCATTTATCCTGTGGATTTTATTATCTTGGACACAGAACCTGTTGAAGCATGTAATTCATTTCCTGTTATTTTAGGACGTCCATTTCTTGCAACGTCTAACGCATTGATTAATTGTAGGAATGGATTGATGAAGCTATCATTTGGAAACATGACATTGGAGATGAATATTTTCAACATTTGCAAACAACCTGGAGATGATAATGATATACAAGAAGTAGATCATATTGACGAATTAGTTTATGATCAACTTGAATCTACTTTAAGTAAAAATGAGTTGGATGAATCTGAAGATTTGCAAATGATTTATTCTAAGGAAGAAATCACGGATGAAACAAGCACCGAAAATGTTGATGCGGATCTTTTGTCAACAGTGACAACAGATTTGACATCTGACATCACACCAATTGATGATTACTTTCCTAACGAATCCTTACTTTCTCTTAGTCCAATGCCTTGGTATGATAAAAATATTAATTTTCTTTCTTTAGGAGATTTGCCAACTGATTGGAGTACTCAAGACAAAGAAAAGTTTTTGAACGAAGTGAAGAGCTTTTATTGTGATGACCCTAACTTATTCAAATATTGTCCTGATCAAATATTTCAAAGATTCATTCCCGACAATGAGGTAAGTAGTGTCATTAAACTTTGTCATTCTGAAGCATGTGGAAGTTGTTTCTCGTCAAAAAAGACAATTGCAAAAATCTTTCAAAATGGATTTTATTGGCCCACCATGTTCAAGGACACACATGCATTCTGTAAAACTTGTGAAAATTGTCAAAAAATTGACACTGGTCAAAAAGTTTTGTTTTATGATTCTCAACTCTATGCACTCCCTAAAGAGCTAAGATTAAGATTGACCAATCCTTATGGGGCCTGTGATATTGAGAATTCAATGAATGACAATGATTTTAAGGAAAATGGACATCATTTGAAAGCTTACTTTGATAATTTTCCTAGTGAAAATGAATCAGTTGGTTTGAATGATCTTGTAGATAAAGGTTGATTATTTTGTTTTTCTCACATTTTTTTTTATGTTTCTTTTTTAGTGATTTTTGCTAGTTTCTCTCACCCCGGTCAAATGGCGGATAACGGTACTCCGTGACTTAAGTCGGTTCTTTCAGTTTCCCATAATTACTGATATTTGTGTATATATTTGTGCAATTCTTTGAATCTCTCTTCCAATTCTCATTTGAAAATGGACACTAATCTTGAAAAATTGAAAAAGTATTTTCCCGCTCTGCCTCAGAATGCGATCACAAAAATTTACCGTGCTAGATGTGCAAGATTGAGATTATTAATGAATCATAGAATTCCTGAAGATATTCGCTGGTTGATTGAAGCAAAGGTCCGATTATCAGGTGAGTCCTCTAATTTCTTTATTTCACATATGCCTGGAACAGGTAAAAGCACTTTTGCAAAGAAGCGTCGTGCAAAACGACTGGATGTCTGTCATCGATGTGCTAGATGAACTTGTAATACACAATGTCGTTCTTTAGGAATGGTATCTATAAACCGTGAAGATAAAATACAATTCATTAAGGATGGCCTGAGTAAGGAGTCTTTAGATAATCTTCTATTGACTCTTGAGACGCATCCTAGTGGAGATGTGCATCGTGCAATTCATGATTTATGGCCACTATTTCATAAAGAACATGATCGACTTAGTCTTGGGAATCTGACTAAAAAAGACCCTGTTTGCCAGTTTTTAAGAAAACTGGATGGGAAGCCTATCCCCGACCCATAGAGGGCGTTTAAGCCGTTCTTGGACGTAAAACCAAGGGAAGATGTGAGCCACAATCACAACTACCTGTACATACACATGCTTTTTTCAAAAGTAAATAAATAAATAAATAAAAAGAGAGAGAGAGAGAGTGTGAGACTCCAGCTGGCCTACATATAGGTGTTATGATTGCCTTTTTAATTCCTCATCTATAAAACCCTCTTTTCCTTCCTTTCATTTCTACTCAACCCATACATTCAACAAATACAGAAGTGTGTAGAAATGGCAAGTTCCTCAGGTCATCAAATAAGAAATATTTGTGTTTTCGGTGGATCTAGTCCTGGGAAAGAAAAGGAGTTTTTAGAATCAGCAAATCATCTTGGTCAGGTGCTAGCTGAGAGAAAGATTCATTTAGTGTATGGGGGAGGCAGTCTTGGGTTAATGGGAGGTGTGTCAATAGCTGCATTTTTAGGAGGTAGTCAAGTTTTAGGATTAGGAGGTAGTCAAGTTTTGGGGATCGTCCCTGAAGCTTTGGCACAAGGGGACATCATTGGAAAAACAATTGGAGAGGAACTTCAGGTCTCCACAATGTCGGCTCGAATGAATGCAATGTTTAACCATGCTGATGCCTTCATTGCTTTACCAGGTGGTCTAGGCACATTGGAAGAGATCTTTCATATTTCCTCTTGGGCTCAATTGCACATTCACCATAAACCCATTGGTTTGTTAAATGTTAATGGTTATTATGATAAGTTGTTGTCTTTTCTTGATCATGCTGTGGAACAGGAATTTCTAACATCTTCTGCACGACAAATCATAATCTCTGCTACTACTGCTGAACAATTGATTGACCAACTACAATCTTTCATTCCTGTGATTGATCCTTCCATGAGTCGTATAAATTGGTCATCTACGGGAAGCCGTAAAAAGCTTAGATTGGATTTGAGCCTTCATTTGTGAATTTTTGTGTCTTTTGATTTTATTATTGTGTTTTGTTATTTCTTATTTTTGTTTTAGTGTGTTTCAGGTTTTGTCAGTGTTCGTTATTTCAGGTGATATCTTCTATACTATATCCTTCTACCTTAGAACATTGAGGACAATGTCTCGTTTTGGTTGGGGGGAGAGGGTAGTAGTTGATAAAAAAAAAAAAATTTGTTTTTCATTTCATAAAGCATGTGCATAATTGTTGTTACTATGATGGCAGAGTAAAGGAGTTCTTTTGTTAAAGTGACTCTTGAGACGCATCTTAGTAACCATTCTTAACAAGGTCTATTATAATACTTCCTGAAATATTCAGGTTTACAAACTCTCGTATTGTTACCACTTAATTCTGCTCATAGACTTATTTAACATGTATTCTTAAACCTTAATTTACACACACACACTTTAACATATGATTGTGGGTTGAATATTGGATTATTACATTATTTATGTTCTTTTGTTAAAGGTAACAACTAAGGGAAAGGGATTGTATATAATTAAAAAACAAAAACAAAAAAAAGAAAAAAAAAAGAAAAAAAAATGATGATAATAAAAATGTAGATAAGTTTGGTTTCGTAGCCTCCCTAACCTAAGCAATTAAGCCCGAAGGGGTGTTTTAACACCTAATACCCTAAAGTCAACTGACTTGGGAGCTATTGGCCCAACGCTTGTTACATGGGTTGAGGAGAAAAGCTTAAGGGAATCAAACATTGCACTATCTACATATCAGTACCTGCGACCCGAGTTATTAAGCTCGTAGAGGTGTCTTAACACCTAATGCCCTAAGACCAACTGGTCTAGGAGTCATTAGCCCAAAGCTCGTTACATGGGTTAAAGATGCATGGTGTTTTTAAATTATATGTATATATATTTTTTAAAAAAAAAACAAGAAGGCAAAAAAAAAGACAAAAATAATAATCCCAACCCAAGGAAGTTAACCTTAAACATTAGAACAAAAATTTTGTTTTCTTACAAGAAAAGCCCTATAATTATGTGTTGATACATTGAGCATAAAAGAAAGGTTTATGAATATCTTGTTAAGAGGTATTGAGCAGGTATATAAATTTAACGAGAGTTTGTTTATCTGGATAGACTAATGGAAGTTAAATGATGAATACCTTGCTTTGTGGAATTTGCAAATTGTTTTTCTTATTTTAACGCTTTGATTACTAAGTACTAGTAATAAGCTGGTTGGGGGGTGTGATTAGTACTTAAAAGTGCATTTTTATCATGGTTTTATATCATGATTTTGCACTTGAAGTATCAATAACTTCTTAACTAAAGCATCTTTATAATAATATATCTAATAATATAAGATACCTTTAATTTATGGTAAATGTTCATTTTCAATGCAGACCTATCACATAAATGAAAGGATTGATTAATGCCTTTAAGAACTTAAATTGCAAGGGTAAAGAGATGACCAAAATTAGAAAAGAGATGTCGGTGCAATCCAAACCAGAACACTGTTCGGTAATTAGGTCATATCTGGAGCTATAGATCTCAGATTTAGGTCTACTTTATATGGATGGAAAGGTAAGACATAGGCCTACAACTTTCATATGGAGCCCAAGATCTAAAAAGGCCATTTTCAAGTCCAAATTATTGCAACAACAAAGAAGCCCGAAACTATCCTCCAGCCCCAGTACTGTTCAGTATTTTGGCCATATCTGAAGTTCTAGAAGTCCAAATGAGCTGAATTGTTTACACAAGAAAGCTGAGACAATTGCCTACAACTTTCATGTTTTCAAGTGGCTCCAATTTTAACGTTATCAATGACGTTTTGGGCAGACAAGAGAAGATAAGGATTGTCACCAAGTCAAGAGTTGGCTACCCACTCATCAATTAGTCATCAAATCAATAGTTCCTAATTTTGGCCTATAAAAGGAGGCATTTGTCATGCATTTAGGCATCTTGGTCTCCAGATGAAGATCATACTCTTGCTTTCTTTCTTTGTATTTTTTGTAATGTTTATACTTTGCTTTCATTAATATCAAGTTTATGCCTTTCATTTCCTTTCCTTTACTTAGTTAACTCCTATCTTATTTACGTTCTTATTTTGTTTATTATGTCTAGGTAAGTTTATTATGTCAACGTGAAAAGGTTACACTAATGGTGCAAGAATAAGTATAGTGTAAACTCAATATGAACTTTAATGTTTGATACTAACATGTTTTGTATTTGTTATCTTGTTTACTCTTTAATACTTTGCTTGTTATATTGTTTTACTGGATAATATGTTTGGTGTTTATAGTAATCTTCACTAGGAATTTTATGAGTAGTTCCAACTGTTTGGTCTTTGTAAAAGATTTTAAGGTTCCTTAGGGAAGGATGATCTGACTCTATTAAAAGACCATTGGCCCAAACAGGAGTTTTATTCTTAAATGTTATGAGATATGCATATTTTATAGATGTGAAAGGATATATAATATGATGTTCTGATGCATAATATTACTAAAACCAATAAAAAAATAGGATTTAAACTTCATACAATGCAATGAAATCATAAAAATATTTTTGTATCACATGTCTTTGCTCTAAAAATGTTTTGAAAAACCAAGATCTTTTCTCATAGTTATATGGTTGCCATAAAAATCATTTTTAAAATAGATTTTTTCAATAATAATTTCTATTTCTGAAATCAAGACATTCAACTTGTTTTGGTTGTTCTATGTGACTGCAAAAAAGGTTAAAGAGATTGGAGGGGATTGATGATTAGTACTTAAAAGTGTTTTTTTATCATGGTTTTATATCATCATTTTGCACTTGAAGTATCAATAACTCCTTAACTAAAATATGTTTTATAAGAATGTATCTAATAATATAAGTGATTAGTACTTAAAAGTGCATTTTTATCATGGTTTTATATCATCATTTTGCACTTAAAATATCAATAACTCCTTAACTAAAATATGTTTTATAATAATGTATCTAATAATATAAGATACCTATAATTTGTGGTAAATGTCTATTTTTAATGCAGGCCTATCACATAAATGAAAGGATTGATTGATGACTTGAAGAACTTAAATTGCAAGGATAAAGAGATGGCCAAACTTAGAAAAGAGATGTCGGTGCAATCCAAACCGGAACACTGTTTGTAATTAGGTCATATCTAGAGCTATATATCTCAGATTTAGGTCCAATTTATATGGATGGAAAGGTAAGACATGGGCCTACATCTTTCATATGGAGCACAAGATCTAAAAAGGCCATTATCAAGTCCAAATTGTAGCAACAACAAAGAAGCCCGAATCTGTCTTCCAGCCCGAGCACTGTTCGGTATTTTGGCCATATCTGGAGTTCTAGAAGTCCAAATGAGCTGAAATATTTACACAAGAAAGATGAGACAATTACCTACAACTTTTATGTTTTCAACTGGCTCCAATTTTGACATTATCAATGACGTTTTGGGCAGACAAGAGAAGATAAGGATTGCCACCAAGTCAAAAGTTGGTCACCCACTTATCAATTAGTCATCAAATCAATAGTTCCCAATTTTGGCCTATAAAAGGAGGCATTTGCCATGCATTTAGGCATCTTGGTTTTCAGATCAAGATCATGTTCTTCCTTTCTCTCTTTGTATTTTTTGTAATGTTTATGCTTTGCTTTCATTAATATTAAGTTTATGCCTTTCATTTCCTTTCCTTTACGTAGTTAACTTTTATGTTCTTATTTTGTTTATCTCTTTTGCTTTCTTTCATTATGTCTAGCTAAGTTAGTTATGTCAAGGGGAAAAGGGTACACTAATGGTGTAAGAATAAGTATAATGTAAACTTAATATGGACTTTAATGTTTGATACTAACATGTTTTATATTTGTTATCTTATTCACTCTTTAATACTTTGCTTGTTAAATGACTAATCTTGATTTATGTTGTATAACACTTGGTACAACAAATGCTTGGCACTTTTATAGCCCATAATGTATGGTATAACCGACACCTGAGCTATGAAAGGAACTTGATTTGTTGTTAACATAAGTTATAATCATGAATGCTTGACGAGATTTACAAGTACTAGCATTAATTGAATAAGATGACTAATGTAATCATGTTAACAATATATAATCTGATTGGAACCTCCTTTGTGTGTGGTTTCCAATTCAATAATAAGAGTTTATACTATACTTGTTTGATATACCATTAGTGGAACCTCTAACCTTGACATTTGTTATTATTATTGTTTAATCCTTACATTAATTTTCCATCTCCAAGTTCTCATCATCTTCTTCTTGTTCTCTTTCTTTATTATTATTATTATTATTATTA
>NW_011500794.1:65980-79774 GCF_000495115.2 Populus euphratica | reverse complement strand
TTATTATTATTAGTATTAATATTATTATTATTATTATTATTATTGTTGTTGTTGTTGTTGTTGTTGTTGTTGTTGTTATTGTTATTGTTACTGTTATTGTATTATTGTTATTTATAATTTGTACAATTAACCTCCCTATGGTTCGACCCTGGTCTTGCCGGGTTATTTATTACTTCGACACTCCTGCACTTGGGAGAAGACATCAACCTTTTAGTCGTGTCACTTTCCATCCATATAAAGTGGACCTAAAGCTGAGATATATAGCTCTAGATATGACCCAATTACCAAACAGTATTCCGGTTTGGATTGCACCGACATCTCTTTTCTAAGTTTGGCCATCTCTTTATCCTTGCAATTTAAGTTATTCAAGTCATCAATCAATCCTTTCATTTATGTGATAGGCCTGCATTAAAAATAGACATTTACCACAAATTATAGGTATCTTATATTATTAGATACATTATTATGAAACATATTTTAGTTAAGGAGTTATTGATACTTCACGTGCAAAATGATGATATAAAACCATGATAAAAATGCACTTTTAAGTACTAATCACCATGCATTTAGGCATCTTGGTTTCCAGATCAAGATCATACTCTTACTTTCTCTTTTTATATTTTTTTGTAATGTTTATGCTTTGCTTTCATTAATAGTTTATGCCTTTCATTTCCTTTTATTTACTTAGTTAACTTTTATCTTATTTAATTTCTTATTTAATTTATTTATTTATTTTCATTCATTATGTTTAGGTAAGTTTATTATGTCAAAGTGAAAAGGTTACACTAATGGTATAAGAATAAGTATAGTGTAAACTTAATATGGACTTTAATGTTTGATACTAACATATTTTGTATTTGTTATCTTATTCACTCTTTAATACTTTGCTTCTTAAATGACTAATCTAGATTTATGTTGTATAATACTTGGTACAACAAATACTTGGCACTCTCATAGTGCCAAGTATGGTATAATCGACACCTAAGCTATGAAAGAAACTTGATTTGTTGTTAACATAAGTTATAATCATGAATGTCTAACAAGATTTACAAGTATTAGCATTAATCGAATAAGATAACTAATGTGATGATGCTAACAATTTATATTCTGATTGGAACCTCCTTTGTACGTGATTTCCAATTGAATAATAAGAGTTTATACTACACTTGTTTGACATACCTTTAGTGGAACTTCTAACCATAACTTGTTTAATCCTTATATTAATATTTCATCTCAAAGTTATCATCATCATATTCTTCTTCTCTTTTTTTTTTCTTTATTATTATTGTTGTTGTTGTTATTGTTGTTGTATTATTGTCATCTATAATTTATACAATTAACCTCCCTGTGTTTCGACCTCGGTTTTACTGGGTTATTTATTACTTCGACACTCTTGCACTTGGAAGAAGACATCAATCTTTTAGTCGTGTCATAAGGCAATTAAAATTTCCTCACATAGCAGTTCAGTACATGTAATTGGGAAAACATGTGCAATTTCTTCTTCTTCATCTCCATCGACCACCATGATGACCTTAAGATGCCTTTTGATCGGGCAATCTCTCTTTAATAATTCACCAGTGTCATTTTTGGTTTCAATCTCAATTATTGGACCGTACCATTGCATCCAAAATGATCAAATTAGCTGTAAACAGGTCTAAAATCGCCCAAATCGCACTTCAGACGACTATAATTTGATCAAAACAATTCTAGCCTGATCAGCGGTCTAGATTCAATCTCATAACTGGTTGCACGTAGACTCTATTACACAAAATCCTATCCCTCAGCTTGTGGCTCGGCTCACTCTCAGCTCATGACTGATGACGTGGCTGATGACATGGCATACCACTTGTGCATGCTAACACTATTGTGATGTCATCATGATGTCACCATCATTTAGATCTGGCATGTGGGTCGGGTCGTCTAGTATTCAGGTCGGGTCAGCCCATCCGGGCAAAGAAGACGCTTGTAATGCATGGCGCGTCTCTGTGCGCTTGGCTAGCCACTCCACTGGTGTGTGACGGCGCGTGCGGCCATGTCCGATGTCTGATTTCAGTGCGGTTTTCAATAGTGGCTTCGTCTCTTCCTCCTTTGCACAGTGGTATGTTCAAAATATAATTTTGATAACTTTTATTTTTCAGCAAAATCAAACACCACTTTAAACCATATGCTCTGATACCAATTATTGGGGAATCCAACCAGTGATGTACTGATATTTGCTCATAGGAGGCCAAACACACTGATATAATATTTCACGTAGTTCGGCAAATCACCTACATCCATGGAGGAGTCGATATTATTAGAAATAGAGAAAGAACACAAAAAAAATATATAGAGGAGGAGGATTACACCCACTCACACTCAACTCCCAGCTCATTACTGCAATGGCAGCAGGGCTGCTGCCCTTGACAGCTCTCCTTTTCTCTCTTCACTCTTAACACATTCACTCTCACATTTTGCTCTCAAACATTGCCTCTATTTATAAGCATCAATAGTAAGACAAGATCCTCAAATTATGATATGATTTGTGGCACTAATGGTGGCAATACATGGGTTGCACCATTTTTGTCAATGGTGGTGTAACTTGGCTACACCCCTACCATTATAGGCTTTTGACAATGACAATCCTACTTCTTAAGGTAGGTTGTAAATGATTATTGCACAATAATGGCAATAATCCTAACACCTCCCACTGTGAACCAGTAATGGAACCATAAACTTTTTGAGAAGAGATCACGTGGTTCTTTAGCTGAGCAAGGTTCTATGACTCTTTCAATTGCTACCTATGGTTCTCCTTTTGCCTTTTCTTCTCAAACTCTCTTTTCTTCCTCAACCTCTTCTCCTCCTCGGTCTCCACCCTCCCTGGGTGCCCATTCACCTTCTTCACCACCAGAGGAAGTTGTGACTGATGTTTTCCATGATTGGGATGATCATGTTCTCCCTTCTCCTATGACATCCCTTTATCTCTTTCAAATGCATTGTCTTTAGGAGGGGGTGGGGAGCTGGGAGGGGGTGGGGTGGAATTGAAGAGCTGGGAGGAGGAGATGAAAGGGGTAGAGGTGGAGGCTGAATTGGTTGCTGCAATGATTGATTAGCGTAATGTGAAATGGGATAATACATTTTAGGTGGTGGTGGTGGTGGCATGGCTGTTGTTGTATGGTGTTGGTAGAGGAGGAGGAGGTGAGTAAGAGGATTTAGGAGGAGGGGGTCGCTGATAAGGGTATTGTTAGTGAGGAGGCGGGGCAGGGCGGGACAGCTGAAGGTAATGTTGTGAGAAACTCTAATAGTTTTGAGGTGGTGGGGCCAATGAAGGATTGTAACTTTGAGTATACTGATTTGGTCTTTGTTGTTGTTGTTGTTGCGGTGATTGTGGTGGTTGCGTGGTGCGGTGAATAACCTATAGGAGGCCATTGTTGTTTTTTTTTTTCTTTTATCTAAATTCAATTCTTGAAAATCAAATCAAAGTTATAGTAATAAGTATCAACTAATTCTCTCAGACCCATTTCTTGAGTTTTGAAGAATCAAGCCAGGAAAAAAACTTTACTACTACTACTACTAGCAGAGTTACTAATCTAAAATTTTCTTGATGATCCAACAAAAATCCTAAATCCCATTGACAATGAAACAAAAACTAGAGAGAATTGCACTCATCGGGATATCTCAAAATAAATTAATTAATTGAATCTCATCTGCCTTATTTTTATGAGAGAAGAGAATGAAAGTATTTTACTTTTATATAGAAGAGAGAAAGATAATGATTTTTCAATGCTTTGTTAGTGACTGTATGATTTTTATTTTAAAATGTGTAAAAGTAGTGTGTTAAAAAATAAAGTCATAGTTTTTCAACAATATGTACCATGAACTTGATAATACAAACTCCCAAGTCAAATATATTTTCATTAGATAGGTAACTTCATTTCTTTTGATCAATACTTATGACGTTCTTCGCATGCCAATAATTGTCTATATGTTGTTTCACTATTCATTTTTTTTTTAATCTTTGTCTGCAAGAATTTAGGGTTTATCTTCTCCATTTCTAGCATAAGCCATTTAAGCAAAACCATTCGTATTCTTAGGTGTATCCACACCCTACCTTTAACCTTTTTATATATTACAAACTCCACCATGCATTCTACTCTTCGATGTTCTTCCTTCAATTTATATAAATTCTTTTAAAATATTTTTCTTTAAACCCTGCTTATTAAACTTTGCTTATTAAACTTGGCCTGGTAGATCAATTCAAGATTCAATCAACGCGGTGACTATCTGGATTTAATAAAAGATCTACTAGGAAAATAACATGATAAAACCTGATCGACTCAGCAGGTCAACTCATGACTCGGACAAACCCAGATGAGACTCAATGTTTTTTTTTTTTCAAATGTGGGATTTAAAACCTATTAATATATATACCCTATGTTTCAAAAGTTATGTTTTTTAAATGTGGGATAAAATTTTTTTTAGTTTAAATACTTCAACTTAAAAGGATAATATAATATCTTTTCAATGTGGGATTATTTTTTTGTATATATATTATATGTTTTCATGAAAAAATAATTATGTTTTTTCAATGTGGGATTCAAAACCTATTAGTATATATATACTCTATGTTCTAAAAAAAAAGTTATGTTTTTTCAATATGGGATAAAAAAAATTTTTATTTAAATATTTTAACTTAAAAGGATAAAATAATCTCTTTTCAATATGAGATTTAAAATATTTTTATATATATACTATATCTTTCCATGAAAAAAATTATATTTTTCTAATGTAGGATTTGAAACCCATTATTATAATACTCTATGTTTTCAAGGAAAAAAGTTATGTTTTTTCAATATGCGATAAAATTTTTTTTGGTTTAAATACTTTAATTTAAAAGGATAAAAAAATATATTTTTAATGTAGTATTTGAAGTTTTTTGATATATATACTCTATGTTATCAAGAAAAATGTTATTTTTTAATGTAGAATAAAAACAATTTTAATTTTTTTTTTAAAACTTCATTATTTACAATATGTATAGTGTATATTTAGATGGATTTTTTCTTAATTTTTTATATGAAATATTAAAGTTTTAAATATATTTTTTTTATTTTTTTAGATTGACCCATAAAACTTGGAACCCGAGCCCTTAATCGGATGAATCCTGAAATTGAATTTAATAACCATGCTTTAGTCACTATCAAATTTTCTCTACTGTTCTTCAATACTATATACAGTACTTTGTAACCTTACGAATAAAGTCTACCAATTTTTATTTTATTTTATTTCAAGCTTTGATACGTGCCTAATGTTACATAAAGTACTAGATTATTCATCCATGGCTTCCATCGATTCTTTTTAATGAAAAAAAAATGTTAAAGTTTTGTTAACATTTTTAATAATAATAAACTTAAAATATGATGAAGTATATTGGATAAAAGTTCTTAAATATTAATATGATAGTATATTTATTTTTAAATATTAAAATGATGATATATTATATTGATTCAGATTAATTTGTTAAATTTTTAATCACGGATAAGAAACTGTGATAACCTTATAGAAAATAAATTAAGTCAAATAATGAAGGTCAATTCCTAATTAACTTAATGTTGAAAGATGAAATTGAAAAAAATATTAAATTAAAAAAGATAAAAAAAAATACTTAGATCAACTCAAGTTAACCTACAAAACCAGCAAATCAGGTCATAAGATCATAATAACTTCATAAAAAATAAATAAATAAATATATTATGAAGCTTAATTTTTAACCAACCCGAAGTTAAAGGATGAAATTAAAAAAATAAATAAAAAAACAAATCAACTCGAGCTAATATATTAAACCTGAAACTTGAGTCATGAAATTTTAATAATTTTATAAAAAATTATGAATCTCCATCCCCAACACATCTAGTGATGGAGGTTGGATCGAGAAAAACAAATCCATGAAACCATGATAACTTTATAGAAAAAAATTTGAAAAAGAATTATGAAACCTAATTTCTAAATAACCTAATATTAAATGATGAAATGTTTTTTAAAAAATATTCAATTAAAAAATGATCTAAAAATATATATAAAGTCAACTCGGGTTAATTTATCAAACATGTGACCTAAGTTATGATATCGTGATAACCATTTATGAAGAAAAAAAAAGTACAAAACCTAACTTTCAACCAATCTAACATTGAAGAATAAAATATAAAAATCTATTAGAAATAGCAACCCTAGAAAATAATTCAAGTTAATTTATTAAACTTGTAATTTGAGTCATAAGATCAAGATAAATTCATAGAAAAAATAAAAATAAAAAATAAAATAAAATCCCATCTTTAATAGATCTAATGAAGTTTGAAATTGAAAAAAATATATTTATGAGACTAGTATAAAAATCAATATAAAAAATTAGCAAAACATTATGAAATACAATTCTTAAAATAACATAATATTAAAGGATAAAATTAAAAAAAAAACTAGGTTGGTGAATAATAAAATAAAAAAAAGCCTAAAACATAATCTATTATTCTAATAAATAGTATCATACAGGTGTGATTCATTTAGCCCACCTTAAAAGGTTTTTTATTATTTTAATTAATTCATAGTATCAACATTTATCTTGATATTTACAATGTAAATTTCTTTAACTTGGGCCCCGTTTTTTTGCAGGAAAGTTGTTTCTTTTTGGAAAGTGAATTCCGGGGAAAGTAAATTCCGGGAAAGTGAATCCTGAGGAAAATGAATTCTTGAAAAGTAAAGTATTTTCCGATGTTTGGTAGTGTTATGGAAAATGAACTGGAAAACACTTTCCAGTGTTTGGTTATGTTATGGAAAATGAACTGGAAAATAATTTATTAATATTTTATTTTTCTCAAGTTTATTAAAATAATAAGGAATAAATCTTACAAATTAAAAAGTTGAATAATAATGAAATTGAAATTTTTTTTCATAAATTATCTCAAATAAAATAAATAATAATCAAAATAATAAAGATCAAATCTAAAAAAAAAAGATGAAGAAATTAAAATAATAATAATTAACATTTCATAAAGTATTTCAAATAAAATAAATAACAATCAAAAGAATGAGGACCAAATTTGATAGAAAAAAATCAAATAAAAAAATAATAGGAGAAAAACAAATAACAATTATAAAAATAAGGACCAAAGTAAATATAAAAATTAAATTTTAAGAAATGAAATTGAAAAATAAATATTCAAAACAAAATATATATAGCAATCAAAAGTTTGAGGATCAAATTCGATATAATCAGCAAATAATGACATTTCTAAACTTTTCACAACTTCCAGAAAGTGTTTTACTCCCAAATTTTTCAGGAAAACACTTTCCTGAAAATCAAGCTAAATTTTACTTTGACTGGAAAGTGTTATCCGTTTATCAACTTTTCTAACAGCAAACAAACACAAGAAAATTTGGAAAGTGATTTTCCAGAAATCACTTTCTGCAAAACAAACACAAGAAAGTTTGGAAAGTGTTTTTCCTGAAACCACTTTCCGGAAAACAAACACAGCTAAAAAGGAAAACACTTTCCTGAAAATTAAGCAAAATTTTTTTTTTACTAAAAAATATTTCCGTTGACTGGAAAATGTTTTTTGTTGACCGGAAAATGTTTTCCGTTGACCAACTTTATTAATGACAAACAAACACAGGAAAGTTTGAAAAGTGATTTTCCAGAAACTGTTTTCCGAGAAACAAACATGACCTTGATACTTCATGATAATCCACAAATTCAATAGATTTTTCCATCACAATCTGCATAAAATATTAAACAATTGTTTATTAGCACAAACATGAAAGAAATAAGAAAATACTTAACTAATCCTTATTTCAAAATCGTGAGGATCTCGCCATAATGATCTTTACTTCCTCAAGCTGCATCTCCATGCTACTCGACGACCTTTCAATATTTTTAGAACACCGTCTTTCAATAGTAAAATTGGTCTTTCTTGTTAAAAAAACAACATTCCTTATTATTGCAATTCTCTACTGCTTTCGAAAATGATCTTGACTTCTCTTTGTTTACATTATTCTTTCATGACATATCTCTACTATGATCAAAGTCCAATATATATAAAAAGCGTAACCTTTCATTTCACTACTAGTCTTCTTAAATTTTTCATTTTCTAACTGTCACCACGAAGCTCTACCTTCGATGTCTCTTTTCCTAACAAAGAATGGGGCGACCAAGATGTTACAGGAGTCCTGGCAATATCAAGATCAAATCATCCTCTTCATGTTTAAAGATTAGAGGTTAAGTATTTAAGAGGTTAAATGTTAAGGGATTAACTATTGAAGATATTAAAAAAAATGGTTTAAAGATAAAGTGTTATGAATGGTTAATAGGTGTATAAAAATTATGTATAAATATAGGACTCGATTAATTTTAAATCAATTTTAAATTAAATATAATAAAAAGTATATAATATATATTTGTGGAGCCATAGGAAAAGGAATATCAATAAATAGTGATATTGAAAACAAAATATACAAAATCCAAAACTTTCCCTCGACATCCCCCAATTCCTTCTAGATTAACACTTAACCTCTTTTTGGTTAAGTGTTAACCCTTCTAATTTTTATTGTTTTTTATATAAATTTACCAAACATGGCTAAATAAAGTATAGTTTAAGGGCTTAATCTTTAATCTTTTTAACCATAAACCAAACACAACCTTATACTAAGCACTTAAATAGCTAATGCATTAATCTTTAATTCTTTATAACCATAAACCAAACACCACCTTATATTAAGCACTTAAATAACTATTATATTAAAAATATTTAACCGATGTATATTTCCATCCATCTTCAATTTGTAAAACTTTTTGAAATACAATTTGTTTGTAAATGATTCTTCTCATATGTCATAACTGCCTTCCAGGAAAAAAATAAAATAAATGAAAATGATGTTTTCAAATAAAAAATGATTTTTCTAGCAAAAATGAAATTCTTGTTTTAATTTTGATTAATAATGTGTTAGATTAATGTGTTAGTGAGGCTTGCATTAAATGCATGATTTTTTGTTTTGATACTTGTATGATTCAATGTTTTTAGCCTAGTAACATGCTGATCATATATTTGAAGTATTTTGATTGGTGTTTAAATTTGTTTTGTAATATAACAACAAGTTGCTTTGTGTATAGGTTAAAAAATTTGAAAGCAGTTGATTAATTTAATGTCCTTCAATGTTAGTGCATGATTCATACAAGTATGTTTTGACATATAAATGTTAAAAATATCAAGTTTTAAATTCAAATAGCTTGGATATGTTTACTATTTATATTTGATAGTTTTGAACTTTAAAACTTAATGCATGTTATTGATGATTTATGTTATTTGTTAGTTTTATGGATTCAATGATACTTAATATTAGTAATGTAATTTGTGAGGACTAATGACAACATGTTTCAAAAGCCTAACAGGCTAGTTCTAGGTTGCTAGGTTTGGCTGTTGAGTTCTTGATGAATGTTTTTCATGTTCTTCATGATTTAGTGTTTAATTTGTTTTTCTATGAAAAACTTTATGTTTTGTGTTAGTTTTCAGCTTTCATTTTTTTTTTCCATTTTAAAGCTTTGTTTTAGTTTAGCTTTCAAGTCAACCATTGCTTTTTGGTACAGTTCATGGTTGAACCAATGTTTTTGGATATACCAGTTTGGTTTTGTTTTGGGTCAAGTATTTAATGCTTTATTTGTTTGGATAACGTTTTTTTAAGGAAAATACACCCTTAAGTCCATTTTGGTAATTTTCTAGGGAAAAAAAATATAGTTTTGCCAGACATCACCTTATATAAATAAATAATGAAAAAATAATTTTTACTTATTGCATTCAACCCGATCTTTACAAAAAAAAAATTTCATTTTATTTATTAAAAAGAGAGAAAATGTATTAACATTGTTTTAGAAAAAAAATTCTTTTTTTCTTTTTTTTTTAATTTACAATAAGTTTGTAAAATTCTTTAGGGATTTGACTAATTTTTCAATAACCATAAAAATTTTAAATCCTAAAAAATTAATGGTCAACATTCTGGTATACATGTTGGATTTACTAGTAGCTTGATATTTAAGTACCAGGAGTAGAAAATTCTCAGTTTTATTTTGGATATTTATTAATTTTAATTGAGAATATTTTTTTATTACAATATATGAGTTTTTCTTGTTTTTGTTCTTTTTTAAACATGTTTTAGATTGATCAAGTTTTTGTTATGATATTTTGTTTTAGTTTTGGTTAATAATTTACTAGTGAGGCTTGCACTAAAGGCTTGATTCTTGGCTTTGATGCTTGTTTAATTATTTGAATTTCAACCTAATATCATGTTGATGATATATTTGAGGTATTTTAATTGGTGTTTGAATCTATTTTGTAATAAAATAATAGGTTGCTTTTGTTTATGGATTAAACATTTTTGAAGCATGTTGATCAATTTGATGTCTTTTAATGCACTTTCATGGTTCATATAAGTATGTTTTGGCATATAGATATAGAAAAAGTCAAGTTTTAAATCAAAATAGTATGAATATGTTTGCTTTTTAAGCTTTGGTAGTTTTGAACTTTGAAACTTTATACATGTTATTGATGATTTAATGTTATTTGGTAGTTTTTTAAAATAAAAAAGGCTTGACTTTGATAATGTGGTTCATGAGGATAAAAAAAAAAACATGTTTTAACAATAAATTGGTAGCCACATGAACTTGGAAAAGGTCCCATGAAATTAATCCCCCAACAATTAAATATTTTCAGAACAAGAATGGGGTTAAGGGGCATCATGTTACACCTGGTGAGGTTACCTAATCGTTGGCATCGGTCACATGTAACACAAAAGGCATGGACATCTTTAAACATGGTGGGCCAATAAAAACTACACTGCAAGATCTTGACAATGGTTTTCTTGAAAGAGAAATTCCCACCACAAACTAATGCATGATACAAATTAATGACACTACAAATTTCATTACAAGGATGCACCACCTAACAATTTGGTCAGGACAATATTTAAATAGATAGGTGTCATCCAAAAAAAAAGTATGCATATTGTGCAAGAATTTTTGTTTGTCAAGTTTAGACCAATGAAAAAGAATTTGACTAATGACTAGGTAATTTTCTATGTCAGCATACCATGGAGAACCAATGTAAGAGACAGTACCTGCATAAAATAAATTTTCATCAGCAAAGAGTTCATTTATTGGAGATTCTTCAATTATGGTCTTATCACTTGAAAAACGAGACAAATGATCAGTCACTATATTATCTACTCCTTTTTTATTTTGAATTTCAAGGTTAAACTCTTGGAGTAGAAGGATCCATCAAATCAAACGTGGTTTGACATCTTGTTTTGTGAGCAAGTATTTCAACGTTGCATGATTAGCGAAAATAATAACAAGAGATCCAACCAAATAAGACCTAAACTTGTCTAATGCAAAGACCATAGCTAAGAGTTTTTTTTCCAGTTATAGTGTAATTCAATTGAGCATAATTTAAAGTCTTGTTAGCATAATAAATGAATGACATGAAGCTTTTTATCTTTTCTTTGCCCTAAAACAGCCTTACCGCAAAATCATTAACATCATATATCAGTTCAAATGGTAAAGACTAGTCAGGAACTTGCATGATTGGTGTAGTTATCAACAACCCTTTAAGCTTTTCAAAAGTTTCTTGACATTTTGGTGTCCAATCAAATTGGACATCTTGTGACAACAAGTTACACAATGATTTGGCAATGGTACTAAAAGAATGAATGAATCTTTGATAAAAACCAACATATCTTTAAAATGATTTTACATCTTTCATAGTCCTACGGTAGGTAATTTTTGAATGATTTTCACTTTTGACTTATTTACCTCTATCACTTTTTAAGAGACAATGTGACCTAAGACAATGCCATGTCTCACTATAAAATGACACTTCTTCCAATTGAGTACAAGATTGCTCTCTTCACATCTTTCAAGAACTTTTTCTAAATGCATTAAACACAACTCATAAGAATCCCCATAAACTGAAAAATCTTTCATAAAAACTTCTAAAATTTTTTCTATCATTACCAAACAGTGTTCCGGTTTGGATTGCACCGACATCTCTTTTCTAAATTTGGCCATCTCTTTATCCTTTCAATTTCAGTTCTTAAATTCATCAATCAATCCTTTCATTTATGTGATAGGCCTACATTTAAAATGAACATTTACCATAAATTAAAGGTATTTTATATTATTAGATATATTATTATAAAACATGCTTTAGTTAAGGAGTTATTGATACTTCAAGTGCAAAATGATGATATAAAACCTTGATAAGAATGCATGTTATTGATACTTCAAGTGCAAAATGATGATATAAAACCTTGATAAAAATGCACTTTTAAGTACTAATCACACCCCCCAACCAGCTTATTACTAGTCCCTAGTAATCAAAGCGTTAAAATAGAAAAACAATTTGCAAATTCCACAAAGCAAGTTATTCATCATTTAACTTCCATTAATCTATCCAGATAAACAAACTCTCGTTAAATTTATATACCTGCTCAATACATCTTAACAAGATATTCATAAACCTTTCTTTTGTGCTCAATGTATCAACACATAATTATGGGGCTTTTCTTGGAACAAAATAAATTTTTTGTTCTAATGTTTAAGGTTAACTTCCTTGGGTTGGGATTATTATTTTTGTCTTCTTTTTTTTTTTAAATATATATACATATAATTTAAAAACATCATGCATCTTTAACCCATGTAACGAGCTTTCGGCTAATGACTCCCAAACCAGTTGGTCTTAGGGCATTAGGTGTTGAGACACCCCTACAAGCTTAGTAACTCGGGTCGCAGATACTGATACGTAGATAGTACAATGTTTAATTTCCTTAAGCTTTTTTCCTCAACCCATGTAACAAGCGTTGGGCCAATAGCTCCCAAGTCAGTTGACTTTAGGGTATTAGGTGTTAAAACACCCCTTCGGGCTTAATTGCTTAGGTTAGGGAGGCTACAAAACCAAACTTATCTATATTTTTATTATCATCATTTTTTTCTTTTCGTTGTTTTTCTTTCTTTTTTTTGTTCTTTTTTTTTGTTTTTTTGTTTTTATTTCAAATTATATACTATCAATTTCCCTTAGTTGTTACCTTTAACAAAAGAACACAAATTATGTAATAATCCAATATGCAACCCACAATCATATGTTAAAGTGTGTATGTGTAAATTAAGGTTTAAGAATACATGTTAAATAAGTATATGAGTAGAATTAAGTGATAATAATATGAGAGTTTATAAACCTGAATATTTCAAGAAGTATTATGATAGATCTTGTTAAGAATGGTTACTAAGATGCGTCTCAAGATTCATAAAAACATCTCATTTACTTTGCCATCATAGTAACAACAATTTTGCATATGCTTTATGAAATGGAAAATAATTTTTTTTTTATCAACTACTACTCTCTCCCCCCAACTAAAATGAGACATTGTCCTCAATGTTCTAAGGTAGAAAGATAGAGTATAGAAGATATCACCTGAAATAATGAACACCAACAAACCTGAAACACACTAAAACAAAAATAAGAAATAACAAAATACAATAATAAAACCAAAAGACACAAAGATTCACAAATGAAGGCTCAAATCGAATGTAAGCTTTTTACGGCTTTCCTTATATGACCAATTTATGCGACTCGTGGAGGGATCAATTACAAGAATGTAGGATTGTAGTTGGTCAATCAATTATTCAGTAGTAGCAGCAGAGATTATGATTTGTCATGCAGAAGATGTTAGAAATTCCTGTTCCACAGCATGATCAAGAAAAGACAACAACGTATCATA
>NW_011500794.1:51366-62820 GCF_000495115.2 Populus euphratica | reverse complement strand
CCATTATTATAATACTCTATGTTTTCAAGGAAAAAAGTTATGTTTTTTCAATATGGGATAAAAAAACTTTTTGGTTTAAATACTTTAATTTAAAAGGATAAAAAAATATATTTTTAATGTAGTATTTGAAGTTTTTTGATATATATACTCTATGTTATCAAGAAAAATGTTATTTTTTAATGTAGAATAAAAAAAATTTAAAATATTTTTTTAAAACTTCATTATTTACAATATGTATAGTCTATATTTAGATGGATTTTTTCTTAATTTTTTATATGAAATATTAAAATTTTAAATATATTTTTTTATTTTTTTAGATTGACCCATAAAACTTGGAACCCGAGCCCTTAACCGGATGAATCCTGAAATTGAATTTAATAACCATGCTGTAGTCACTATCAAATTTTCTCTACAGTTCTTCAATACTATACACATTACTTTGTAACCTTACGAATAAAGTCTACCAATTTTTATTTTATTTTATTTCAAGCTTTGATACGTGCCTAATGTTACATAAAGTACTAGATTATTCATCCATGGCTTCCATCGATTCTTTTTAATGAAAAAAAAATGTTAAAGTTTTGTTAACATTTTTAATAATAATAAACTTAAAATATGATGAAGTATATTGGATAAAAGTTCTTAAATATTAATATAATAGTATATTTATTTTTAAATATTAAAATAATGATATATTATATTGATTCAGATTAATCTGTTAAATTTTTAATTACGGATAAAAAACTATGATAACCTTATAGAAAATAAATTAAGTCAAATAATGAAGGTCAATTCCTAATTAACTTAATGTTGAAAGATGAAATTGAAAAAAATATTAAATTAAAAAAGATAAAAAAAAATACTTAGATCAACTCAAGTTAACCTACAAAACCAGCAAATCAGGTCATAAGATCATAATAACATCATAAAAAATAAATAAAAAAATATATTATGAAGCTTAATTTTTAACCAACCCGAAGTTAAAGGATGAAATTAAAAAAATAAATAAAAAACAAATCAACTCGAGCTAATATATTAAACCTGAAACTTGAGTCATGAAATTTTAATAATTTTATAAAAAAATATGAATCTCCATTCCCAACACATCTAGTGATGGAGGTTGGATCGAGAAAAACAAATCCATGAAACCATGATAACTTTATAGAAAAAAATTTGAAAAATAATTATGAAACCTAATTTCTAAATAACCTAATATTAAATGATGAATTGTTTTTAAAAAATATTCAATTAAAAAATAATCTAAAAATATATATAAAGTCAACTCGGGTTAATTTATCAAACATATGACCTAAGTTATGATATCGTGATAACCATTTATAAAGAAAAATAAAAAAAATACAAAACCTAACTTTCAACCAATCTAACATTGAAGAATAAAATATAAAAATCTATTAGAAATAACGACCCTAGAAAATAACTCAAGTTAATTTATTAAACTTGTAATTTGAGTTATAAGATCAAGATAAATTCATAGAAAAAATAAAAATAAAAAATAAAACAAAACCCCATCTTTAATAGATCTAATGAAGTTTGAAATTGAAAAAAATATATTTATGAGACTAGTATAAAAATCAATATAAAAAATTAGCAAAAAATTATGAAATACAATTCTTAAAATAACATAATATTAAAGGATAAAATTAAAAAAAAAACTAGGTTGGTGAATAATAAAATAAAAAAAAGCCTAAAACATAATCTATTATTCTAATAAATAGTATCATACAGGTGTGATTCATTTAGCCCACCTTAAAAGGTTTTTTATTATTTTAATTAATTCATAGTATCAACATTTATCTTGATATTTACAACGTAAATTTCTTTAACTTGATACTTCATGATAATCCACAAATTCAATAGATTTTTCCATCACAATCTGCATAAAATATTAAACAATTGTTTATTAGCACAAACATGAAAGAAATAAGAAAATACTTAACTAATCCTTATTTCAAAATCGTGAGGATCTCGCCATAATGATGTTGACTTCCTCAAGCTGCATCTCCATGCTACTCGACTCCCTTTCAATATTTTTAGAACACCATCTTTCAATAGTAAAATTGGTCTTTCTTGTTAAAAAAACAACATTCCTTATTATTGCAATTCTCTACTGCTTTCGAAAATGATCTTGACTTCTCTTTGTTTACATTATTCTTTCATGACATATCTCTACTATGATCAAAGTCCAATTTATATAAAAAGCATAACCTTTCATTTCACTACTAGTCTTCTTAAATTTTTCATTTTCTAACTGTCACCACGAAGCTCTACCTTCGATGTCTCTTTTCCTAACAAAGAATGGGGCGACCAAGATGTTACAGGAGTCCTGGCAATATCAAGATCAAATCATCCTCTTCATGTTTAAAGATTAGAGGTTAAGTATTTAAGAGGTTAAATGTTAAGGGATTAACTATTGAAGATATTAAAAAAAATGGTTTAAAGATAAAGTATTATGAATGGTTAATAGGTGTATAAAAATTATGTATAAATATAGGACTCGATTAATTTTAAATCAATTTTAAATTAAATATAATAAAAAGTATATAATATATATTTGTGGAGCCATAGGAAAAGGAATATCAATAAATAGTGATATTGAAAACAAAATATACAAAATCCAAAACTTTCCCTCGACATCCCCCAATTCCTTCTAGGTTAACACTTAACCTCTTTTTGGTTAAGTGTTAACCCTTTTAATTTTTACTGTTTTCTATATAAATTTACCAAACATGGTTAAATAAAGTATAGTTTAAGGGGTTAATCTTTAATCTTTTTAACCATAAACCAAACACAACCTTATATTAAGCACTTAAATAGCTAATGCATTAATCTTTAATTCTTTATAATCATAAACCAAACACCACCTTATATTAAACACTTAAATAACTATTATATTAAAAATATTTAACCGATGTATATTTTCATCCATCTTCAATTTATAAAACTTTTTGAAATACAATTTGTTTCTAAATGATTCTTCTCATATGTCATAATTGTCTTCCAGAAAAAAAATAAAATAAAATGAAAATGATGTTTTCAAATAAAAAATGATTTTTCTAACAAAAATAAAATTCTTGTTTTAATTTTGATTAATAATGTGTTAGTAAGGTTTGCGTTAAATGCATGATTTTTTATTGTTTTAATTTTGATTAATAATGTGTTAGATTAATGTGTTAGTGAGGCTTGCATTAAATGCATGATTTTTTGTTTTGATACTTGTATGATTCAATGTTTTTAGCCTAGTAACATGCTGATCATATATTTGAAGTATTTTGATTGGTGTTTAAATTTGTTTTGTAATATAACAACAAGTTGCTTTGTGTATAGGTTAAAAAATTTGAAAGCAGTTGATTAATTTAATGTCCTTCAATGTTAGTGCATGATTCATACAAGTATGTTTTGACATATAAATGTTAAAAATATCAAGTTTTAAATTCAAATAGTTTGGATATGTTTACTAGTTATATTTGATAGTTTTGAGCTTTAAAACTTAATGCATGTTATTGATGATTTATATTATTTGTTAGTTCTATGGATTCAATGATACTTAATATTAGTAATGTAATTTGTGAGGACTAATGACAATATGTTTCAGAAACCTAACAGGCTAGTTCTAGGTTGCTAGGTTTGGCTATTGAGTTCTTGATGAATGTTTTTCATGTTCTTCATGATTTAGTGTTTAATTTGTTTTTTCATGAAAAACTTTATGTTTTGTGTTAGTTTTTAGCTTTCATTTTTTTTTTCATTTTAAAGCTTTGTTTTGGTTTAGCTTTCAAGTCAACCATTGCTTTTTGGTACGGTACATGGTTGAACCAATATTTTTGGATATACCCAGTTTGGTTTTGTTTTGGGTCAAGTATTTAATGCTTTATTTGTTTGGATAACCTTTTTTTAAGGAAAATACACCCTTAAGTCCATTTTGGTAATTTTCTAGGGAAAAAAATATAGTCTTGGCAGACATCACCTTATATAAATAAATAATTAAAAAATAATTTTTACTTATTGCATTCAACCCGATCTTTACAAAAAAAAAATTTCATTTTATTTATTAAAAAGAGAGAAAATGTATTAACATTGTTTTAGAAAAAAAATTCTTTTTTTCTTAAAATGTATTAACATTGTTTTAGAAAAAAATTCTTTTTTTTTCATATTTTTTTAATTTACAATAAGTTTGTAAAATTCTTTAGGGATTTGACTAATTTTTCAATAACCATAAAAATTTTAAATCCTAAAAAATTAATGGTCAACATTCTGGTATACATGTTGGATTTACTAGTAGCTTGATATTTAAGTACCAGGAGTAGAAAATTCTCAGTTTTATTTTGGATATTTATTAATTTTAATTGAGAATATTTTTTTATTACAATATATTTTTATTTTGGATATTTATTAATTTTAATTGAAAATATTTTGGAGTTTTTCTTGTTTTTGTTCTTTTTTAAACATGTTTTAGATTGATCAAGTTTTTGTTATGATATTTTGTTTTAGTTTTGGTTAATAATTTACTAGTGAGGCTTGCACTAAAGGCTTGATTCTTGGCTTTGATGCTTGTTTAATTATTTGAATTTCAACCTAATATCATGTTGATGATATATTTGAGGTATTTTAACAAGGATGGGGTTAAGGGGCATCATGTTACGCCTAGTGAGGCTACCTAGTCGTTGGCATCGGTCACATGCAACACAGAAGGCATGAACATCTTTAAACATGGTAGGCCAATAAAAACCACACTGCAAGATTTTGGCAATGGTTTTCTTGGAAGAGAAATGCCCACCACAGGCTAATGCATGACAAAAATTAATGACCCTTGGAATTTCATGATCAGGGATGCACCGCCTAATAATTTGGTCAGGACAATATTTAAATAGGTAGGGGTCATCCCAAAAAAAGGTGCGCACATTGCGCAAGAATTTTTGTTTGTCAAGTTTAGACCAATGAGAAGGAATCTGACTTGTGGCTAGGTAATTTGCTATGTCAGCATACCATGGAGAACCAATGTAAGAGACAGTACCTGCACAAAATAAATTTTCATCAGCAAAGAGTTCATTTATTGGAGATTCATCAATTATGGTCTTATAGCTTGAAAGACGAGACAAATGATCAGCCACTACATTCTCTACTCCCTTTTTATCTCGAATTTCAATGTTAAACTCTTGGAGTAGGAGGATCCATCGAATCAAACGTGGTTTGACATCTTGTTTTGTGAGCAAGTATTTCAATGTTGCATGATTAGCGAAAATAATAACAAGAGATCCAACCAAATAAGACCTAAACTTGTCTAATGCAAAGACCACAACTAAGAGTTCTTTTTTAGTTATAGTGTAATTCAATTGAGCATAATTTAAAGTCTTGCTAGCATAATAAATGAATGACATGAAGCTTTTTATCTTTTCTTTGCCCTAAAACAGCCTTACCGCAAAATCATTAACATCACATATCAGTTCAAATGGTAAAGACTAGTCAGGAACTTGCATGATTGGTGTAGTTGTCAACAACCCTTTAAGCTTTTCAAAAGTTTCTTGACATTTTGGTGTCCAATCAAATTGGACATCTTGTGACAACAAGTTACACAATGATTTTGCAATGGTACTAAAAGAATGAATGAATCTTTGATAAAAACCAACATATCTTTAAAAGGATTTTACATCTTTCATAGTCCTATGGTAGGTAATTTTTGAATGATTTTTTCTTTGATAAAAACCAACATATCTTTAAAATGATTTTACATCTTTCATAGTCCTACGGTAGGTAATTTTTGAATGATTTTCACTTTTGACTTATTTACCTCTATCACTTTTTAAGAGACAATGTGACCTAAGACAATGCCATGTCTCACCATAAAATGATACTTCTTCCAATTGAGTACAAGATTGCTCTCTTCACATCTTTCAAGAACTTTTTCTAAATGCATTAGACAGAACTCATAAAAATCCCCATAAACTGAAAAATCTTTCATAAAAACTTCTAAAAAATTTTCTATCATGTCACTAAAGATACTCATCATACACCTTTGAAAAGTGGTTGGTGCATTACACAAGCCAAATGGCATTCTTATATAAACATAAGTACCAAAAAAACAAGTGAAAGATGTTTTTTCTTGGTCTTCTAATGAAATCTCAATTTGGTTGTAACTCGAGTATCCATCAAGAAAATAATAGAAAGCTCTTCGAACTACTCTTTCAAGCACCTGGTCTAAAATGGAAGTGAAAAATGGTTCTTCCTAGTCACCATGTTCAACTTATGATAATCGAAAACACAAATATTTCTTATATGATGACCTGAGAAACTTGCCATTTCTACACACTTCTCTATTTGTTGAATGTATGGGTTGAGTAGAAATAAAAGGAAGGAAGAGAGGATTTTATAGATGAGAAATTAGAAAGGCAATCATACCACCTATATGTAGGCCAGCTAGAGTCTCACACACTCTCTCTCTCTCTCTCTTTATTTATTTATTTATTTACTTTTGAAAAAGCATGTGTATGTACAGGTAGTTGTGATTGTGGCTCACATCTTCCCTTGGTTTTACGTCCAAGAACGGCTTAAACGCCCTCTATGGGTCGAGGATAGGCTTCCCATCCAGTTTTCTTAAAAACTGACAAACAAGGTCTTTTTTAGTTAGATTCCCAAGACTAAGTCGATCATGTTCTTTATGAAAATGGGTTCATAAGTCATGAATTGCATGATGCTTATCTCGACTATGATGAGACTTAAGAGTCAATAGAAGATTATCTAAAAACTCTTTGTGTTTTGAAATAAATCCCACCTTTTGACAATTTTCACAGGTTTTGCAGAATGCATGTGATTCCTTGAATATGGTGGGCTAGTAAAATCCACTTTGTAAGATTTTTACAATCCTCTTTTTTGACGAGAAATGATCCCCACGTGCCTTAGAGTGACAAAATTTAATGACATTACTTACCTCATTGTTGGGAATGCATTTTTGAAATATTTGATCAGGACAATAATTGAATAAGTAAGGGTCATCCCAATAAAAAATTTGTACGTTGCTCAAAAATTTTCTTTTGTCTTCAGTACTCCAATGAGCTGGCAAAAATCCTAAAGCAAGAAAATTGATATTTTTAGCAAACCAAGGCATTGAACTAAAAGAAAGTAGAGATTTATCAAGAAAGTAATCATCGATTGGTGTGATGTCGGGTGTCGAATCTATTATCACTTATGATAAAAGATTTGCATCAACCTTTTCGGTGTTTTTTTCATCCTCGATTTCTTCCTGATTGGTCATAGCATGAGGAAATGGAAGTGCTAGTGGGAAATCAGTCTTTTCTTTGCAATGTTCAGATTCAACCCCTTCCTTACCCTGAGAGATTGACTCGTCATCTTTCTCACAAGGTTCAAGAATTGGTTTTTGAATAACCTTACCACTACAAAAAGTGATGACTGATTTAACTTGATCTATGTATTGACTTCCAAGACTACTTGTATTTGCATTGTATTGCCCCTTGGGATTTTGATGTGGTTGAGATGGAAACTTACCTTTCTCTTGGAAACTGAGAGCATATGCTAATTTTGCAAGAGTATCTTTAAAATCTGTCATGTTTTGAGTAAGTTGAGTATTGATTGTCTCTTGCTTTTCAATGAATGCATGCAATGTTTCCTCAAGATTTCTTCTAGGAGGTGGAGCATAAGGAGGTGCACATCCATGAGAATTTTGGAAATTATGGTGTGCTTGAAATGGTGGTTGTGAAGTTTGTGCATTGTTGTTCTCACTCTTCCAACTAAAATTTGGGTGATTTCTCCAACTAGGGTTGTATGTTTGGGAGTATGGGTGTGGTTGGCCCTTTGGAAACTATTTAAAGCATGAGCTTGTTCATAGAGACATTCCTTAAAAGAAGGCAAGGTTGGACACTTATTGGTTAAGTGTTCATTTGTTTCACAAAGAAGGCAAGGTTGGACAATCGTTGGTTGAGTGTTCATTTGTTTCACATATTCGACACACAATGTTTTCAACAAATTTTAATTGACCACTTTTTTTTTAATTCTTGTGCCTCGACTTTTCTAGCTAAAGATGCAAACTTGGCTTGGAGGTCATGATCTTCCCTAAGGTTGTACATACCTCCACTAGATGTATGAGGTTGAGTTTTACTCGGTGGCTCATAAGTACCTGCGGTGTCCCAATTTTGAGCATTTTCAACTAACAAGTTTAAGTACTCCATTGCTTCATCAGGGTCTTTATCTTCAAAAGTTCCATTGCACATCAATTCAACCATTTGCCTATCTCTAGGTGTTAACCCTTCATAAAAATATGAAACCAATCTCCATATTTTAAAACCATGATGAGGGCAAGTACTAAGCAAGTCTCGATACCTATCCCAACATTGGTAAAATGTTTCTCCTGGTTTTTGAGTGAAAGTGGTGATTTGTCTTTTGAAAGAGTTTGTTCTATAAGATGGGAAAAACTTCTTTAAAAACTATTGTTGCATTTCATCCCAAGCACCAATGGATCCTGGTCTCAAATTTTGTAGCCATGTTTTAGCTTTATCTTTTAATGAAAAAGGAAAAAGCTCTAATCTAATGGTGTTAAATGGATGATGGCACAAGCATGTTTAGTTAGAAAGGCTCTTTCTTTCACATTCAATCTCCTTTTAACTGTGCATAAATCTTTAAGAAAGTTTACATAAGATGGGACTTGTTTAATTGTATCAAGGAGTGGAATATTGACTTTCACTTATTTGAACAATTCATAGATTTTTGAGTTCATAAGATCATGTTTAGGTTTCCCTAACCTTTGTGGAAATGGTGCTCTAAAAACGTATTCTAAATCACTCACTTTATCTCTAATTTCTCTTGAATCATCTCTTTTCTCACTCTTTTCTCTCGCCTTTCTTTTCACTTAAACTCTTATTTGTCACTTGTGTTTTGATTTCGCCTTCACTTTTCTTAGATTTCTCCTCCACAATACCTTTAGGAATCCCAAAACCTATACCTTTGTTAACAATCTTTCCACTTCTAAGGGTGGTGATGGCTTGAACTTGTTCATGGTTTGAAGTTTCACTAGGTGAGGATTGATTCATGTGTACCTGACCTCTAGGATTGGGCATTGGTTGAGCTGAGATTTTTCCCTTCTCTTGAATGCTTAGTGATTGAGTCAACTTAGTTAGTTGACTTCGAATGTCATCTAAGGTCTTTTTGGTCTAGTCTTGAAATTTATAAGCTTGGTTGTTATTCAACCTTGTGTTTGCATCAATTTTTAAAGAGTATCTCTTATGAGATGGTTGATACATGTTATGTGTGGGAGTATGAAATGGTTGGGGTGAAGGTTGAAATGTTTAAGGTACTGAAGAGCACTTATTTCTCCATCTAAAATTTAGGTGGTTCCTCTATCCAGGATTATAGGTATCAGAGTAGGGATTGCCAACTTGGTTTGAAAAAGGCTTTCTAACATTACTTGACTCAGAAGTTTGGCCATATAGCACTTCTTTGAAGGCCGAAATGGTAGGACACTCAATTGTCCTATACCCTTTACTCTCACACATAACACAACTCTCCTCTTGGTGTTCACTCATGACATGCACTTTTTTAAACTCAAGAGACTCTACTTTTCTAGTCAGTGAGGCTAATCTAGTATTGAGGTCATCAGTCTCTTTTAATTGGAACTTACCACTTGAATGAGAAATGGTGTTTCTAGACTTAACATGAAGTGGGAGAGAGGTCTCCCATTGTTTTGTGTTTTCAGCTAATTGATTAAAAAAAAATCAAAGGCTTCACTTGGTTCTTTGTCATAAAACTTACCATTACATATGGTTAACACTAGCTTTTTAAAATATACGATAAGAGAGTCGTAGAAGAAACTCACTAACTTCCACATCTCAAAACCATGATGGGGGCATGCATTTACCAAGTCTTTGAATCTTTCCCAAGCTTGGTGAAATGACTCATTTGGACTACAAGAAAAAGTCATCATTTGACATTGTAAGGCAACCGTCCTATAAGTGAGGAAGTATTTTTTTTTTTTAAATTCAGCTTGCATTTCCCTTCATGTACCTATAAACCTAGGACGCATGGAGTTTAGCCAAAGCTTGGCTTTATCCTTTAGAGAGAATACGAACAATTTAAGCTAAATAGTTTTCTCAGTGCATGTTCTATCAATAAAAGTATTACATACCTTTTCAAAGTCCTTAATGTATATGTATGGATTTTCAGAATCCATACCATGATATGTGGGAAGAAGTTAGATCATGCCCGATTTCAAATTGAAAGCTTGTTGGTTAAGAGGCAAGATAATACACGAATGTGTACTTTATGTAGTTGGGTGAAGATACTCTCCAAGTGTTTGAAAATTAGGTTGATCATTGAATTGTAGAGGTCCATTACCTTGAACACTCCCTTCACCCTCCACATCTTTAACATTAGTCATGATGAAAGAAATAATATAACAATTATATGAATATGAAAAGAAAGGAAAAAGAAAAAGAAAAAGAAGATTGCAAATAAAAGTAAATGAAACATAAAGGATAAAGTAATAGCTTAAAAGTAAAAATACAACAAATTAGGAAATTCACACTCCAACTAATAAGCAATATTAATAATAATAAACATTAAAAGATAATTACAGTAAGCATGAATAAAGAGACGGTAATACCAACCAAGTATTTCAAAAACAAATCACAATAATATAAAAAAATAAAATAAAATAAATAAATGGCGGTAAAACCAGCCTTATAATATAAACAATAAATATTATAAACTAATTAGAATAAACATCAAAATAAAAATGGTTGACCCAACCAAAATCCAACAATTAGTAGTCTATTCCACAGTCCAATATCTGAAAAGCTGAGGTCAATTTTTTTAGACAGTAAAACCAGTCAATTGATTTTTTTATGATTTTTTTTTTGTTTTTCAATAATCAAATCTAAATTTATTACCTTTGCTTGCTAGCTCCCCAACAACGACCCCAAAATTGCTTGACTACTTTTTATGATCGGCTTGTTTTAACTCGCAAGTGTACTAGTGTGCGATGTATCAATTAACTCAATAAGATTGAGGTCATATCCATAGAGAGCTAGATCTGAAAATTAAGTTAGGTAACAAAAAAAAAACTCAGGAGAAACTAAATTAACAATAACTTGGTTGAAAATAATTGATGGATTTGTTTTCAAAGATAAAAACGTATGAATAGATTTTAAATAACAAGAAAAAGTAAGTCTTGGTCCAAATCAATTTTAATGATGTGAATCCTTCAAGATATATAAGATAACTCAACCTAATATCAACAATGGTGATATTAGATCGAAAGATATTACAATGAAGTTTAAAAAGATGAAGATTGATTATTGCTTAAGAATAAACAAGTACTTTCATATTAAGTAAGATATTGAATCAAGCAATCTCTATATCAAAACTAAAGTTTGTGCATAAAAATTCAAGATTATAACATTACCTAAATGATTTCTAAAATTTCTTTGCAATAAT
>NW_011500794.1:40730-51343 GCF_000495115.2 Populus euphratica | reverse complement strand
CCCTACAATAATAAAATATTCATGAAGAAAATGAGAAGATAAACATTAAGATTCATTTATATCTTAAAGAGCTCACCTCAACCACCTTCATCTTTGATTTGGATCCAAGAAAGAGATTTGCTAACCATGATTATGTATAAGAACACTGTAATAAACATGAAATAACTTGAATCAAACTGAAATAATAAGTTTTACAAACTAAAGAACTAAAATCTACAAAGAAGAACACAACATAATTTTAGTAAAAATTCAGATACAAATATGATGCTAATTTTGGACAGCAATTTAGACCCTCCTAGGAGCCTTTTCTGGAGATGTCTATTAGAGACATATTTATAGTAAATTATGTTACATTTCCAGATCATTAAAAAACAGCTCATTTGGATATCTGAGTCAAAAGTTATGGGTAAAACAACGAAAGGTGTTCTGAAAAGTCAAATCAGGTCAACTTTGCAACTACTTTGGTGCACATTTTTCTTTCTCATTTATGAGCTGTCTCTTTTTTTTCTTTGACCCAAAATAATGTAACAATATCCCCTCCAGCTTTCCATCCATTTGCTTGCTTTCTTGGATCAATGAATTACCCAAAATAAATCAATTATCATTTGTCATGTGGACATGTAAGATCATGGATTGTGCTTGGGCTGATTTGAAGGCTGATTTGGGGCTGAATTTAAGCATCATATAAGGATACAAATGTACCTATTATTTAGGCTAAGATTGATATTAAAACCTTGAATGTTTGATGGTTGAAGTTTGCATGCAATATAAGGCAAGTTTGAGCTTGAAATAGATCATATGATAATCTTTTCTAGGATTGGAATAGAATTGATTTTTTTGAGAAACATTTGGAGCACTTATTTAAACCAAGATTTGCTTCAAACTTCAACTAAATTTCTCTTCAATTCTTTATTCTGAATTCTAACATTAAATTTTCTGATATAATCCATTTAAGCTCTAAAAACCTAACAAAACATTAAAAGAAACTTCATTACTAAAAAGCACATCAAATATTATAAAAACCAAAATAAAAACAATAAATACATATGTAAAATAAGAGACTTAATGATATTTTTTATACACAATTATTGGGTTTTATGAAACACATACAAATAGCAAAAATGGTATTTTCAGGAGTCTCAAGATCCCATTAGATAAATCTAAAGTTAGTGATAATTTATACAGAGATTACCTAAAAATTAGATATTATTTATGACTTTAAATAATTACTTTAAATCTAGATTATTGCAAACCATAATTCATTCAAGTGTTTGGCATCTAAAAGTAATTCACATTAATAACTAATGAGAAATCTCATAGACTCTTTTAGAAGAGAGAAAATATTATGTCTTTTGAGTGCTAGCTCTTTTCTTTTTTGTTTTTCAGATGTCTATATTGTATTGTGTACTACTAAAAAAATTAAATACATAGAATTATATTTATAGGTAAACCTAAAAACCTTATAAATAAATAAAAAATATCAATTTTCCCCCTAAATAATAGTACATATATTATTTTGAGATAATTTTAGAAATTTATTCAATCAAGTTCTTGATGTTTCTAGGTCTAGAATTATAGTTTCATTTATAAATTACATTATAGTTCTCAATTTCTGAAACTTATTTATAATCAAATCATATTTGATTAATCATCTAAGTTTAATTCCTGACCAATGGTTATTGTTTGTGTGACCCATTAGGTTTTCTTAAAAGTTAACAAAAATATAAATCTTAATCTTAAATAAAATAGAATTAAATAAATTAAACAAACTAATTTATTATCATTTTAATAATTAATTCATTTACATCTAAAGATCAAGTATAATATCTAGCAACCTGTCATGATCCTCTAACTATTAGAAAAGTTATGAATGGTTTAACTTAACATTTTAGTGATTAATGTCTCGATATAATTATTATCCTTTCATTAATAATATTTTAATTTAGATATTATAGTATAAAATGTACCTGCTTTGTCAAATTAATTTTATTCATTAATTTTATTCTTAACACCATAGTTATTAATTCTTCCAATAAGCTAGGATTGTACTATGAAACACCTATACACTGATTGTATTAGAACTATATCCAAATTTCTGCAATCTCTGCAATTTTCCCCCCCATAAGGGTTTCATTTATTTAGCGCTTTTCTTTACAAATTTATTTTTTTCCGTAATCAACAAACACATTCTCCGTCCTCAAAAATCTTATCAACTCTCTCTCTCCCTCCCTCTCTAATTTATTAGCTTCCAGTTCTGCCAAATTAATCAGCCTACTGAAAATCTGGAACGCATGCAGCAAGACTTCCTGACGAAGTAACAAATGCATATTGCCAACGCAGGATGATGATCCATGCTCAAGCAGGATAAGTCACACTTCAGCTGGCGAATCATCATTTGAAGCACTTAACAATAAACACGTAATATGTCGCCTCTACCCATTCAACTATTTATACTTTAGCTGTTTACAATTAGAAAGAATAATAAAATATATCTCAAACCCGATCGTTGTTATCCTATGTATAATATCCAACAAAACCTGGACGCTAACCAGTACCCAAAGGATGAAAAACATGATTGTACAGGGGAGATTCAAAAGAACGGTTCCCATCTCTTGAATTCAAACTGCTTGGATGGAACTAGCCTTGCCATTACTTAAATCTGATCCACCAGCTGGAGCACTTGCATGAAACGCTGACTGCCTTGATGGCTCCCCGATTAGTTTCAGGGAGAGTGGTGAAGGTTCCCTGTGGTGTCTATCAGTCTCTCCTAGATGCAGATGAGACATACCGACCAGTTCATCTACAATAAAAGGCTCCTTTGGAATGATTGGAACTGGCTTCAGGACCTCATGATGCGAAGCTGCTGCACCCGTACCTTCTTCAAAGGAGGTGGTATTTGAAGGCCAATACGGATAGGGAACTGGCATGTAAGCCGGGAAGAATCCAGGAACTGCTGTGAATTCACTCGAACCTGAAACAACTGTGCTGAATTCGTTTGAACTAGGAACAATTGATTTGATTTCACTCAGCCCCATCACGGTTTTATCAGGTTCCTTGACTAGCTCTTGAGACCCAATATCCATGGGTTCAAATTCTGGCTTGAGAGAGAGATTCAATGAAGGTAGTGAATCTGCATTACCATTATCTCCTGCCTGAGAAGAAGATGGAAACTCTTGCTCTTCTGGCACTGGCTGCGGATCTGTGGCCTGAGAAACATATAACAAAATAGGGTATAAATTCCACTTTCAAAGTATCAACGAAAATTAAAAATGCATAAAGCAACACATCATCTAGCTGTAGCATTAGCTGGCAGGACACTACAGGGCACAGGCTAAGCAGCACAAGTTCCTTTCAACAGACTGCAAATATATTTTATTATTCTAGCTGTTTACAATTAGAAAGAATAATAAAATATATTTCAAACCCGACCATTGTTATCCTTATGTATAATATCCATCAAATTCTGGATACAAATGTTCTGGTTATAAAAATGTAAAATGAACATCAAGGAAGCAAGACAGACCATTTCTGGAACCATATCAAAAAGACTGGACCGTCTCTTTCTCCGAGTGGCATTGCTCTGCCGGATGAAAAATTTCTGAGCATGGCTTGCCACCTGGGTGGGAGTCCTGGATACCACAAAGTTTCGAGCTATTCCACGCCAATCTCCTTTTCCCAATTTTTGGAGACCAATTAAGAACAGCCGATGCTCATCTTCAGTCCATGGGATACCTAAAAATCAAAGACATAAAACACATAAGCCAAACTGCTTCAGTAAACTACTCCATCCATCCCATTATCATTGGCCCTATGGCAATTTTTTAATTGTCCCATTTTATTTGGCCATTTTAAAAATCAGTTTTATAAATATCAAATGTCCTCTTGTGTCCTTTAGTACCTTATAAATTTACAATACAAGAATGCAAGAGTAGTGTAGGCAACTTAGGGTAGAAAAATAATAGCATACTATAATCAGCACTTTAATAAACTGAATTAACAAACAAATAATATGAAGACTTTGACTATTCCAGACAGCAGGTAATTCTCTAAAATTACAGTTGAAAAATCTATGCCTAGTCATTCCCACTATAATAATCAGAAAAGTAGCACATTATATAATCTGACATGACAAAACAAGTCAATTTTATGAAACACAGCTCTAGTTATCCCAGAAGAGGTGGAGGCATGAAACATAGATGACAGATGACTCAGGAACTATTAATTGGGAAACTGCAGGAGCACAGGGAAAATGATGTATAAGCTTTAAGATAGTCAATTTAGTGGGGTAATCGATGACTGGGTGCTGGCCATGCTGCCACCAATACCAAAACTCAATAGCCAGGAGAAGGTATGGTCAGAGCCATGATGCTCACATTGATTGGGAGCATTTCATCGAATGAAAGACATGAAAAAGAAAATGATTGACAGGAATCACCTTAAAACACAGAGCTAAGCCAATCAAATAATCTCTCTTATTTGACAAGATAATCTTGTTGGAGTGCAAGTCTGCCAATTAATCCAATAGTGAATTTTGCATGCTCACAACACGTCTTATGCAAAAGATTTGAGAAAAATTAAAAATGTTGAAATAACAATTTTAATAGTTGAAGGTGCAAGTCACTCCCACATTCTTTAACATTTTCAGAAAAGAGAACCAATTTTCAAAGCAACAACCTCAATTGTCAATTATAATTTGACAGTCAAAACATTCACAAAACATGCTTATTACTAGAATTATATTTTCGAAACAAGATTATAAAAACTATTAAACAATAAGTTCATTTCTGATTAACTTTAAGCTTCTAACACATCTTCAAAACCTAAGAAAAAAATAAAGTGAGAGAATTCTTCCTCAGAAAAGAACACCAAAACTTAAGAAATTCACGGCAAAACCTAAAGCTTGAAAATTTTCAATTGGTTTTTACATGGAGAAATTTCAAGAAAAGCTGTTGACATGACACAAAGAAAACAAATATATAACCTCTGTGGTTCTTGAGGTGGAAAAAAAAAGGTAAATAATTCACAATTCAATGTTAGCACGGGTCATCCAAATCTCATATTAAGGTTGTCAAAAATACTTTTTTTGATACGTCATGAAATATACAATGTAAACTCAAATTGTAAAATCATAAATAGAATTTTTTAACTAATTATATATTGATAATTCCAACCAAGAAATTAAATTACATTAAAATTTAATAAAAAGAATCAGCAACATTATAATTCATGAGTAATCTAAATAAAATGAGAGAGATAGTATGAATCATAACAAAAATTTCCAATACAAGGAGGAAATCACTGAAGGGTACAAAGTACACAAAAACCTAGTGACAACCAGGTTGTTCTCATTGCAGCAAGCTCCCAATCAAAAAAAGCTTCAGGTTAAATGAAACCTATATTCCAAAAAGAAACACACGCTATGAACCCATAAAACTCAAGATTTTCCCACCTCTTCAAACATTTCTCATATCTAGTTTGATGTTTATCTGCGTGATGTGAATTGTAACATAATTATATCTTTTTAATAAATATGCAGCAAATATTGAAGTTTCTTTTTACCAAATGTGAGGAAAATATAAAAAATATAGACATATACAAAAAGTTTATGTTATCTTTTGACAAAAGAGTTTTTAAATAGGAAGAGTTTCTCAAAAAAAAATAATTAATTTAATCTAATGATGTCAAATATAAGATAAGACTATAGCTAAATGTCCCTTAAAAAAAAAAAAATACTAAGATCCAATTTAATAATATGTTTAAATGAGTCTTTCCTTTTAATATTTGTAACTATTGTAAGAAGTAATAATAATTTTTTTTAATTTTTGTAACTATTGAGTCAAAGCTAATCCCAAAAGTCAAATGCATAAAACTCAAAATCTCAAACCGATTTTGTACAAGTTAAATTTGATTTTACTAGTTTTCGAGTTTTTAGTCTGATTTTGCTTGCTAGATACATGTTGACTTATAAAATTTATTTTACAAGTTAACTTGCAATTTTGACATCAATGTCTCAAATAATGCAATTGTCTTATGTTCTCAAAGCATATAAATGAAGCAAAAGTCCAAAGTTTCAAAGAGACTAAAACACAATCTTAATCGCTTAATCATGAAGTCCCTTAAAGAATCTACATAGAATTTCATGAAAAATAAACCAAATACATATTAAAACAACTAAGTTGTTGGACAACAAACCTTTAAAGTTGGGCTAATTTTTCAACTTTTAAAAAGTTTCGAGATTAATAAAGACAGACAAATTAATTTATAAAAAAATGAAGCATATAACAAAAATAAAAATTAGGACAGTACTACTTGTACAAGGATAAAAAAACAAAAGCATCCATTATTAATTAGTGATTCAACCCCACCCCCATATTGAACTCCCCTCAAACTCCCTGTCTTCCATAGCCTACCCAACATTCTACTTCGATTCTAGGTTTTTTAAAGACTACTAATTAATCAAACAAAACTTAATTGACAAACACAAATCCAAAAATTTGTTGAGGACTTGATGCAACCAAATCTAAAGAATATGAATCAAAGAACAAGAAAGACAGAATTTTTGGAAGAAGGTATTACATAAAAACTCCAATTTAACGTTTTATTACTGAATCTCTTTTAATCAAAACTCAAAATTACAACTCTTCTAGGCTGTTTATATACTAGAAAAAACATTCTAAACAAAACTAGAAAAATAATAAAGTTCTAAATTAAATTGAAAAAAAAACTCTAAATTAACAACGAAAATATAAGAAATCCCAAATAGTAACTTCTGAACTCAATTTAAGGGTTTTATTGACCTCTAATGGCTACGAAACTTTAACCTCATATCAAACAGGGCTCATGGAATTTCCTAGTAAAATTCTAGCTTATAGAATCTCTTAAATTGAAAGTTATGTTTGTTATGGTAAGACTTTGAGTTTGACCAAAATTTCCTCTATCATTCGCTTCATATTGGAAAGAACTCGTCCTTGAGTTTTGGTCATTCATCAAACATAGGGAAACAATTTACGCAATAAAAACATCAAAAGTCTACAAATCATGATTCTTGAATAAATTATGTTGTTTTTTTTTTTTTCATCATTAGAAAAAGAGGATTGGGAACACTTCTAACTATGGGCCCTAGAAAAAGAGTTATTTAAATATCCTTTCTCGGTTGTGCCCTATTAGCCTAGCGACTAAAAAGCACCACCAATTAATGCTATATCAGCTCCTTTATGCTCCAGTGACCTCTAGTGTGCTGCTAATATGTAGTTAGCTAACTCAAATAAACTAGCCCAAGAATTAGAGTCCACAACACTCTTAATCTCCACAAAATAATTATTAGTCATGCTCTCTTTCTCACGTTATTCTCATTCTCCATGCACGTGTATTTCTTTTCCTTCTCCATAATCTAGGATAAGACCATTAACTTTTTATCCTTGCTTGATTTAGTCTCTAACAATTGCCCCTTTTTCTTCTAAATGCCAACTAAATGCTTTGCCGATCATTTACTATGTTCTTGTCATATTGTCAAGGCCTGCCTAACAATAGATGAAACACAACGATATATATGACATATCACTAAACATTATTATAATATTTTTTACTTATAGAAATGAGACAACGTTTATTCATGATTACCTTGTTGTCTCCATTCAACCAGCTCAGTTTGTATAGTTTAGGGTAGTTGCCTAATTTAAGCTACAACTTCTTCATCGTCTATGTTGACACCACATTCTCGCAGCTCTTACTATCTATGATCAGGTTGCACACCTTGTCTTTGATGGTGCATGCTGAGTGAAAGATATTGGTGCACAACAAATCCTCACTTGAATCATCCTTAGGAGTCAATAGGCTCTTTTGGATCACATAAGTAGCATTGCCATGTTCATGCAACACTTAACCACTACCATCTAATTCATCATAAACATGTTTATCTTCGGGTTCTTCAATCAAAAGGTTCTTTCCCAAACTACCCTCTGACTTTCAGCATTCAATGGAGCGATGCCCTTAGTCACCACACCTGTAACACCTAAATCTAAAACCAGAATCATAACTAGAACCCTGACGTGTGGTTTGTTGAGTGGTTTCCACACAGCAAAAAACTCACCCCTTAATGTGATGGCAATCAGTTTCACCCTCATCTAGTCCAAGACTTCCTTCTACTAAAAACCCTCTCTACTTTATGTAATCAATAAATGCCTCTGCTTGCAAGGCTATTGCAAACTCATGGACTTTTATCTATAACCCTAAAGTCTCCATGATACTTATTGCGATCAAAAGGCTGCCTCTTTTGCACCTCTCACCCTTGAAAATAATTTTCAAATTGTTTATTAATTCGTGATCGCTATTCTCCTCACAATCCTCTAGGATTCTCACCACCGCTAACTAGAGAGTTAGTTATGCAATTTCTGTCTACATGTCTTCTATTACCAACTACCGGGTGTCTATTTCCCTAGCAGGAACCTCCTCAAATCCTCTTACATGGCATGTCCTCTTCTACGACTTCTTCCAACAATGGTTAATTTAACAACACACAACAAGCAACTAACCACCAAAAATCACTCCGTTTTAATAGAAACTGACCCAGCCAAACCTAAGGAATAGAAATCAAAGAACAAGAATAATAGACTTTTTGGAGGAAGGGATCGCACATAGAACCTCTAATTCATAGTTTTATTATTGAATAATTCTCTTCTAATAAAAAACTAAAAATTACAGATCTTCTAGGCTGTTTAAATAGTAGAAAAAACATCCCAAACAAAGCTGGAAAAACAATAAAAATGTTTTAAACTAAATAGGAAAAAAAATATTACTTTAACTATGAAAATATGAACACTCCCGAACACTAACTTCTAGGACTAATTTGGAGCCTTGTTGTCCTCGTATGGCTATGAATCCAGCAGTAGAATTGAGATTTATGCCCGTTATCGTATGGCTATATGTTTGACCAAAATCTCTTAGATTGCTAACCAACCGACCAACAAAACTTAATGGCACACACGAACCAAAGAATAATCCAAAAGGAGAGAGGATAAAGTACAATGATAGATATTACAATTAATTATAGGATCAACAATATCAAACTGCCTACGTCATGCCGGAACCGTATCAAACAAACATCCTCAAAATCATCAAAATAAAATAAAATAAAATAAAAATTAGCAATTTATTCATAAACACAAATACATATATGTTCATAATAAACAAATTAAAAATAAACAAAACGAAACCTTTTTTTCTGTCTCCGCGTTGATTGGTAGAGCAGCTAGCATGGGCAGCCGGGTCATCAGACAAATAGCCGTCAGGTACATGAGCCGAATCACGGACATGATCAGATTGAGGAGAGTCAGGATTAGGCGAAGCGGCAGCTGATGAAGACGAATGGTAGTGCCCCGACAAGCTTCCCATACTCGCACTCTTTTTAATGATTGACCCATCGGTCAGCCTCACGCCGAAGAGCTTCACTCCGGATAAAGGAGAAGAAGACGAAGACGCGAGAGAGGAGCGCGTGGGACAGGTTCGAGAGTTGTGGCCGTTGTTGCTGCAATGCGAACAACGCCGCGTCATGGTGGCTCTCTCGGCAGAATCAACACCTAGTAAAGCTGAGTCTGATAATCAAAAACAATATGAACGGATAGTTTATTTATATATAAGGGGAGAGAGAGAGTTGAGTGGGAGGGAGGGAGGGAGGGAGGGGGTGGGGGAGATTGTGGAGATGGGAGGGCTTTATTTTCCCTCTTTGTTTGTTTGCTTGAGTAAGAGATGAGAGAGAGATAAGGGTGTTTTAGGAATTTCATCATTAAGGGGATTGATTCGAGGAGAGCGGGGGATCGCTCGTTGAGGCAACTGTTCAATTGTGAGTGTTGTCCTTCTCCCAGGGATAGGATCATGTTTCTTTTAATTGTTTTTTAATTAAAAAATGGAATTACATGGTTAATTCATAATTGATTTTTTTTTCTAGTTATATTTTTTTAAATTAGAATTCTGAGTTTTCTTATGAAAATAGTTGTAAGAAGTAATATAACAATTATGTTAAGATTTTCCTCCACATCCTTACATTTTTTTAATTTTCTTGTTACATTTTTATTTTCGTTTCATTATGAATTTCTCCAGAGTAAATGGGTCCTCAAAGGCGGTGGGAGCCCTTGTCTACATGATAAGCCACGTGGATTTAAGTGGAGTCCACCTTCTATTTTTTTTTTTTTCTTGGGGTGTTAATGCATCCACCACCGCACATATTTAGAGACACATTAATGAGGTTTTAAATTTTTTTTAATTATCATCCTAATCCATAAGAAATGACTGCTAATTATGATGTCGTTGGGCACAGTTTATTTTTACGGTATAACATTATTTTTTAGAGAGGTTAAGTTTTTTTATTTTAAATTAATTTATTGTAGTATTATTAGAAAATTTTGGTATGCGACTATTAATAATAAATTTTAAAAAATATATATTATTTTAATATATTTTAAAAAAATATATATTCCAAAAAGCTACTATTAAAAATATTTAAGCAGTGAGCATTTAAAAAAACAAGTCAATTCATGTTTTTAAAAATTGTAAAATTTTTATTAAAAATTAATTATTTTTATTTATTTTGGATAGTTTTAATGTCTTAATTTTAAAAA
>NW_011500794.1:0-40607 GCF_000495115.2 Populus euphratica | reverse complement strand
TAATATATTTTAATATCAAATATATTTTAAAAAATAAAAAATAACTCTAATTCCACTCCAAAACATAGCATAATGCTTATAAGCTTTTTTATTAAAAGAAAATAATTAATTAATACTGGTTGGTTAGTTGAAATAGGGTGTCACGTCCAAGAAAGTTGTCTAAAGCACCCTGTTAGGGTTTACCTCAATAAGATGGCACTTGCTTGCACCTGGTTCCTAGAGGATAATATTTTATATTATTTCTAAAGTATTTTTATTAATATGAAAAACTTCTGTATAATGTACGGAATGGACAGCGAATTTCAAAATTGAGTCCTCTTATTACCGCGTTTTTTAAAAAGAATCGTTGGAGTTTTCTTTTATATGTATCTTTTTCTAATAAACAATTGCCTCTAGATAATATATATATATAGTCATTAGGATCTTATAAAACATTGTTAGACCAACAATTAATTACCTTCTTAATCGAATCTTAAGTGGTCCATATTTATATTATAAGACAAATTTTATGTAAAAAAAAATTATAAATTAATGTACTTATAAGAAGTTTTGTTATCCTGATTTTTTTTCATAAAAAGTCGTGATTAAATTCAGAAAATATATTATTTTTATTTAAAAAAATAAAAAAATATATAATATTTTGGTCACTAATTTCTTCCAAAAAGAAAAAATTATGCATAAAAATTTTATTATTATTATTATAAGAAAGAGATGCTAACTAAAAAGATCTGCAAAGAGGAAGATTATAAGTAAAAATGTTAAAGATATCGACTGTAAGTTTACAAATATTTCTTAATGGAACAACTACTCCTGTTTTACATGTTCCTCAAAAGTCCAAGAGCTTGTCTGTTATTATTTTGATATTTATGCACATGTCAGGGAACAACTAAGAACAGCAAAGTATTTTAGAGGTCAAGATCCCTCGCATATGCAGATAATAAAATTAAAAAAAATGATTGGATAGTATATTTGTTGTCTGTCTGTTATTGTGATGATTTAAAAATAAATTACTTCTCATCTTAAAAAATATTAAATTAGTTTTTATAGTTATGTTTAATAATTTTGATATGTTAATATCAAAAATATAAAAAAAATATTATTTTAATATATTTTTTAATTAAAAATACTCTTAAAAAACGCATTCACTGTGTTACCAAACACCCTCGTCGGAAGCCATTTCATGATTCCGCAAAGAGATAATTACTTAAGTCAAAAGTTTTCCAATATCATAAAAGAACATTATCTTGAAGACAAAAATGAATGTTGATTTTGTACGGACATGAGATTGCGTGATTTAAAAGAATAGCACAGTAAGTAAAAAGTTTTGGCATGATAACTCCATTTTAAAAAAGATAGGATAAAATAACACATCTTTATTTTATTATATTTAAAAAATATAATATTTATTAAATATTTACTTTTAAGCATGATAAAATACTTCAAAATAATAATATTTAAACATGTTGTATTTAGAAACACAATATCAATTAAAATTTAATCATTCTCCGGAGCTTAAAACACATAAATACAAATAACTCATCTCCCCCTCTCAAATTAATGCCCTCAAAACTTATTTGTTAAAAAAATCACTAAACACTTTTTTTCTCCTTAAAACACCTAAGAGTCAAGCTTCTTAACACGATCAAAAGATTGATGTCTTCTCTCAAGTATAGGAGTGTCGAAGTAATAAATAACCCAGCAAGATCAGAGTCGAACCACAGGGAGGTTAGTTGTACAAATTATAAACAATAATTATAAACAACAACAATAGTAACAATAATAATAACAATAATAATAGTGACAATAATAGTAGTAGTAGTAATAGTTTAGAAAAAGAAAAGGAAGGAGAAGAAGAAGAAGAAGAAGAAGATAAGAACTTTGAGATGAAATATTAACATAAGGATTAAACAATGATAACAATAAATGTCAAGGTTAGAGGATCCACTAATGGTATGTCAAACAAGTATAGTATAAACTCTTATTATTCAATTGAAAACCACACACAAAGGAGGTTCCACTCAGATTATAGATTGTTAACATGATTACATTAGTCATCTTATTCGATTAATGCTAGTACTTGTAAATCTCGTCAAGCATTCATGATTATAACTTATGTTAACAACAAATCAAGTTCCTTTCATAGCTCAGGTGTCGGTTATACCATACAATATGGGCTATGAGAGTGCCAAGTATTTGTTGTACCAAGTGTTATACAACAAAAATCAAGATTAGTCATTTAACAAGCAAAGTATTAAAGAGTGAATAAGATAACAAATACAAAACATGTTTGCATCAAACATTAAAGTCCATATTAAGTTTACATTATACTCATTCTTACACCATTAGTGTAACCTTTTCACCTTGACATAATAAACTTAGTTAAACATAATGAAAGAAAGAAAAATAAATAAACAAAATAAGAACATAAATAAGATAAAAGTTAATTAACTAAAGGAAAGAAAATGAAAAGAATAAACTTGATATTAATGAAAGCAAAGCATAAATATTACAAAAAAATACAAAGAGAGAAAGCAAGAGCATGATCTTGATTTAAAAATCAGGATGCCTAAATGCATGGAAAATATTCCCTTTTATAGACCAAAATTAGAAACTATTGATTTGATGACTAATTGATGACTGGATGATCAACTCTTCACTTGGTGACAATCCTTATCTTCTCTTATCTGCCCAAAACGTCATTGATAACGTCAAAATTGGAACCACTTGAAAACATAAAAGTTGTAGGAAATTGTCTCAGATTTCTTGTGTAAAACATTCAAGTCATTTGGACTTCTAAAACTCCAGATATGGGTCAAAAGCTAAACAATGCTCGGGTTGGAAGACAGATTCAGTCTTATTTGTTGTTGCTACAATTTGGACTTGAAAATTGCTTTTTGAAGTCTTGGTCTCCATATGAAAGTTATAGGTGTATATCTTACCTTTTCATCCATATAAATTAGATCTAAATCTGAAATCTACAGCTCCATATATGACCCAATTACCGAACAGTGTTCCGGTTTGGATTGCACCGACATCTCTTTTCTAAGTTTGGCCATCTCTTTGTCCTTTCAATTTCAGTTCTTAAATTCATCAATCAATACTTTTATTTATATGATAGGCCTGTATTTAAAATGAATATTTACCACAAATTAAAGGTATCTTATATTATTAGATATATTATTATAAAACATGCTTTAGTTAAGGAGTTATTGATACTTCAAATGCAAGACGATGACATAAAACCTTGATGAAAAATGCACTTTTAAGTACTAATCACACCCCCTCAACCAGCTTATTACTAGTCTCTAGTAATCAAAGCGTTAAAATAGAAAAACAATTTGCAAATTTCACAAAGCAAGGTATTCATCATTCAACTTCCATTAATCTATTCAAATAAACAAACTCTCATTATATTTATATATATGCTTAATACCTCTTAACAAGATATTAATAAACCTTTCTTTTCTGCTCAATATATCAACACATAATTATAGGGCTTTTCTTGGAAGAAAACAAAAATTTTGTTCTAATGTTTAAAGTTAACTTCCTTGGACTAAAATTATTATTATTATTATTATTTTAATATATATACATATAACTTAAAACACCATGCATCTTTAACCCATGTAACGAGCTTTCGGCTAATGACTCCCGGACCAGTTGGTCTTAGAGCATTAGGTATTGAGACACCCCTACGAGCTTAGTAACTCAGGTCGCAGATAATGATACGTAAATAGTGCAATGTTTAATTCCCTTAAGCTTTTCTCCTCAACCCATATAACAAGCTTTGGGTCAATAGCTCCCAAGTTAGTTAACTTTAGGGTATTAGGTGTTAAAACACCCCTTCGTGCTTAATTGCTTAGGTTAGGAAGGCTACGAAACCAAACTTATCTACATTTTTATTATCATCATTTCATTTTATTTTTATTTTTTACTCTTTTTTTAATTATATATTATCCATTTCCCTTAGTTGTTACCTTTAATAAAAGAATATAAATAATGTAATAATTCAATGTGCAACCCACAATCATATGTTAAAGTGTGTGTGTGTAAATTAAGGTTTAAGAATACATGTTAAATGAGTATATGAGCAAAATTAAATGATAATAATGCGAAAGTTTGTAACCCTGAATATTTCAAGAAGTATTATAATAGACCTTATTAAGAATGGTTACTAAGATGCGTCTCAAGAGTCATAAAAAGATCTCCTTTACTCTGTCATCATAGTAACAACAATTTTGCACATGCTTTATGAAACAGAAAACACAGTTAATTTTTTTTTTAGCTACTACCCTCCCCTCTCCCCCCAACCAAATGAGACATTGTTCTCAATGTTCTAAGGTAGAAAGATAGAGTATAGAAGATATCACTTGAAATAACGAACACTGATAAACCTGAAACACACTGAAACAAAAATAAGAAATAACAAAACACAATAATAAAACAAAATGACACAAAAAAATTTACAAATGAAAACTCAAATCTAATCTAAGCTTTTTACGGCTTTTCTTAGATGACCAATTTACGCGACTCATGGAGGGATCAATTACAGGAATGAAAGCTTGTAGTTGGTCAATCAATTGTTTAGTAGTAGCAGCAGAGATTATGATTTATCGTGCAGAATATGTTAGAAATTCATGTTCCACAGCATGATTAAGAAAAAATAACAACTTATCATAATAACCATTAACATTTAACAGACCTATGGGTTTATGGTGAATGTGTAGTTGGGCCTAAGAGGAAATATGAAAAATCTCTTCCAATATGCGTAGACCACCTGGTAAGGCAATGAAGGCATCAACATGGTTAAATATTGCATTCATTTGAGCAGACGTTGTGGAGACCTGTAGTTCCTCTTTAATTGTTTTTTCAATGATGTCCCTTTATGCTAAAGCTTTAGGGACGACCTCCAAAACTTGACTACCTTCTAAAAATGCAGCTATTGACACGCCTCTCATTAACCCAAGACTGCCTCTCCCATACACTAAATGAATCTTTCTCTCAGCTAGCACCTGACCAAGATGATTTGCTGATTCTAAAAACTCCTTTTCTTTTCTAGACTAGATCCACCAAAAACATAAATATTTTTATATGATGACCTGAGGAACTTGCCATTTTTACACACTTCTATATTTGTTGAATGTATGGGTTGAGTAGAAATGAAAAGAAGAAAGAGATGATTTTATAGATGAGAAATTAAAAGAACAATCATACCACCTATATGTAGGCCAGCTGGAGTCTCTCACACACACACACACTCTCTCTTTATTTATTTATTAAAAAGCATGTATATGTACAGGTAGTTGTGATTGTGGCTCACATCTTTCCTTGGTTTTACATCTAAGAACTACTTAAACACCCTCTATGGGTTGGAGATAGGCTTCCCATCCAATTTTTTAAAAAACTAGCAGACATGGTCTTTTTTAGTTAGATTCCCAAGACTAAGTCGAGCATGTTCTTTATAAAATAGTGGTCATAAATCATGAATTGCACGATGCACATCTCCACCAGGATGTGTCTCAAGAGTTAATTGAAGATTATCTAAAGACTCCTTACTCAGGTCATCCTTAATGAATTATATTTTATCTTCACAGTTTATAGATATCATTCCTAAAGAATGACATTGTGTATTATAATTCCATCTGGCACATCGATGACAGACTTTCAGTCATTTTGCATGACGTTTCTTTGCAAAAGTGCTTTTACCTATTCTAGGCATGTGTAAAATGAAGGAATTCAAGGACTCACATGATAATCAGACCTTTGCTTCAATCAACCAGTGAATATCTTCAAGAATTCCATGATTCATTAACAATCTTAATCTTGCACATCTAGCACGGTAAATTTTTGTAATCGCATTCTGAGGCAGAGTAGGAAAATACTTTTTCAATTTTTCAAGATTAGTGTTCATTTTCAAATAAGAATTAGAAGAGAGATTCAAAAAATTGCACAAATATATACATAGATATTAGATATTATGGGAAACTGAAAGAACCGACTTAAGTTATGGAGTACCATTGTCCGGGGTGAGAGAAATTAGCAAAAATCACTCAAAAAGAAATACAAAAACAATGTGAAAGAAAAAAAATCAATCTTTATATATAGGATCACCCAATTCAATAGAGTCATTTTCAACTGAAAAATTGTCAAAGTAAACTTTCAAATGATGTCCATTTACCTTGAAAATATTGTCATTCTTTGGATTCTTAATATCACATGCCTTATATGGATACACATGTTTCATAATAAAAGGGCCGCTCCATCTTGATCTTAGTTTCTCAGGAAATAAATGTAGTCAAGAATTATAAAGTAAGACTTTTTGACCAACATTGAGTGTTTTTCTTAGAATATTCTTGTCATGAAACTTTTTGATTCTTGCTTTATGAATTCTTAAATTTTCATATGCATCATTTCTTATTTCCTCAAGCTCATTTATTTGTAATTTTCCTAGTTGACTAGCATCATCTAGATTTAAATTGAAAGCTTTAATAGCCCAATAAGCTTTATGTTCAAGTTCCACAAGCAAGTGACAAGGTTTTCCATAAACTAGTCTATAAGGTGACATACCTAATGATGTTTTATAAGCAGTTTGATAAGCCTAAAGTGCATCATTAAGTCTTAAAGACCAATCTTTCCTATTAGGGTTTACTATTTTCTCTAAAATGTGTTTGATTTCCATATTAGTAAGCTCTACTTGTCTATTTTTTTTAGAGTGATAAAGGGTGGCAACTTTGTGTGTGATTCCATATTTCTTCATTAAAGACTCAAATGACTTGCAGAAATGTGTTCCACCATCACTTATCATGGCTCGAGGGATTCCAAATCGACTTAAAATATTTTCTTTCAAAAACTTTATCATTGTTTTGTGATCATTGTTTCGACTTGGAATTGTCTCTATCCATTTTGAAACGTAATCTACTACGACTAATATATACAAGAAACCAAATGATGGAGGAAATGGACCCATGAAATCTATACCCCAACAATCAAAGATCTCAATGACAAGAATAGGATTTAAAGGCATCATGTGATGTTTTGAAATAGATCCCAACTTTTGATAATTTTCACAAAACTTGCAGAATGCATGTGAGTCCTTGAACATGGTGGGCCAGTAAAATCCACTTTGTAAGATTTTTACAGTTGTCTTTCTTGATGAGAAATGGCCCCCACATGCCTTAGAATGATAAAATTTAATGACACTACTTACCTCATTATCAGGAATGCATCTTAAAAATATTTGATCAGGACAATATTTGAATAAATAAGGGTCATCCCAATAAAAGTTCTTCACTTCATTCAAGAACTTTCTTTTATCTTGGGTACTCCAATGAGCTGGGAATTGTCATGAAACAAGAAAATTAACAATATTAGCAAACCAAGGCATTGTAGAGACGGAAAGTAAAGATTCATCGTGAAAGTAGTCATCAATTGGTATGATGTCAGTTTTCGAATCTGTTGTCAATCTTGACAAGTGATCTGCGATAACATTTTCTGTGCCTTTCTTATATTTAATTGTGATTTCAAATGATTGAAGTAACAAAATTCACCGCACCAATCTAGCCTTAGAATCTTTCTTAGAAAGAAGATATTTCAATGCTGCATATGATCACTAAAAACAACAACAGGTGAGCCAACAAGATAAGACCTGAATTTTTCACATACAAATACTACTGCAAGTAATTCTTTTTCAGTGGTGGTATAATTCATTTGAGCACTATTTAAAGTTCTACTTGCATAATAAATCACATAAGGTTTCTTATCTTTTCTTTGTCCCAAAACAACACCTATGACATAATTACTAGCATCACATATTATTTCAAAAGGTAATGACCAATCAGGAGGTTGAATGACAGGAGCACAAGTAAGCAAGTTTTTAAGTTTAACAAAGGCTTCTTCACAATGTTCAGTCCATTCAAAAATATTATCCTTTGTTAGAAGGTTACTTAAAAGCTTAGATATTACATTAAAATCTTTGATGAACCTTCTATAAAAACCAGCATGTCCCAGGAATGATCTAACATCTTTAAGAGATTTTGGTGTTGGCAAGTTTGCAATTAACTCAATTTTAGATTTGTCAACCTCAATTTCTTTTGATGAAACAATGTGACCAAGTGCAATGCCGTTTTTTACCATAAAGTGACATTTTTCCCAATTTAGTACAAAATTCTTCTCTTCACACCTACTCAAAACCTTTTCTAAGTTAGTCAAACAATCATCAAATGAATCACCAAAAATAGAAAAATCATCCATAAAAATCTCAAGAAAATGTTCAACCATATCACTAAATATACTGAGCATACATTTTTGAAATGTGGCTAGTGCATTACATAATCTAAAAGGCATCCTTTGATATGCAAAAGTACCAAATGGACATGTGAAAGTAGTCTTCTCTTGATCTTCTAATGCAATTTCAATTTGGTTATATCCTGAATAGCCATCTAGGAAACAATAAAATTCATGACTTACAATTCTTTCTAGGATTTGATCCATGAAAGGTAAAGAAAAATGATATTTTCTAGTCATTGAATTAAGTTTCCTATAGTTAATGCACATGCGCCAACCAATAATAGTCCTAGTGGGAATTAACTCATTGTTCTCATTTGTTATCACAGTAACTCCAGACTTCTTGGGTACAACTTGGGTAGGACTTACCCATTTGCTGTCAGAAATAGGATAAATGATTTCATTATCTAGAAGTTTAATGACTTTATTTTTCACTACTTCTTTCATATTAGGATTGAGCCTTCGTTTCATTTCCCTAGAGGGTTTAATATTTTCCTCTAAATAAATTCTATATGTACAAATCAAAGGACTAATTTCTTTTATGTCAGTTATGGTCTATCCTAATATATTTTTGTGCATTTTCAGAGTTTGTAATAACTTATCTTCTTGATGTGCATTATGTTTGGAAGAGATTATTACAGGAAAAATTTTATTTTCTCCTAAAAATGAGTATTTGAGATTAAATGACAACGACTTCAAATCAGGTTTGGGTGGTTGAACACTTGAAGGTATAGACTTAATTGATCGTTGTGGCAATTCCTCAATTTGTGGTCTCCAATTACTTGCCTTTGATTCTTCCTGAAAATAAACCATTTGCAAATCATTAGATTCATCAATCTCAATTTCATTGGAAGTAGTTTGAAATTGATCATGAATTAATTTTTTAGTAAAGTCCACTTCCTGTAAATCATTATCATCTCCACGTTGTTTGCAAATGTTGAAAATAGTCATTTCCAATGTCATGTTTCCAAATGATAGCTTCATCAGTCCATTCCTACAATTAATCAATGCATTAGAAGTTGCAAGAAATGGACGTCCTAAAATAACAGGAAATGAATTACATATTTCTACAGGTTGTGTGTTCAAGACAATAAAATCCACAAGATAAATGAATTTATTGACTTGTACTAACACATCTTTAATTATTCCTCTAGACACTTTTATAGATCTATCGGCAAGTTTACAGAAGTTGGTTTTAACTCACCTAGATTGAGACTTTGAAAAACTGATTATGGAAGTAAATTCACACTAGCTCTAAGATCAAGTAAGACTCTTTCAATTTTATGTTCTCCAATAAAGTAAGAAATTATAGGACAACCAGGGTCTTTATATTTCAAAGTATTTTTTTTCTGAAGAATGACACTTATTTGTTCAGCTAAAAAAGCTTTCTTTTTCACATTCAGTTTCCTCTTCACAGTGCATAGATCTTTTAAAAATTTAGCATAGGAAGGAACTTATTTAATAGCATCCAGCAAATGTATATTGATTCTTACCTGTTTGAAAGTTTCAAAGATTTTAGAGTTGTGATTGACTTTTCTTTATTTAGTCATGGCATGAGGAAATGGAAGTGCTGGTAGGGAATCAGTATTTTCTTTGCAAATTTCAGATTCAACCCCTTCCTTACCCTCAGAGATTGACTTGTTATCTTTCTCACAAGGTTCAAGAGTGGGTTTTTCAATAACCTTAGCACTGCAAAAAGTAGTGACTGATTTGACTTGATCCATGTGTTGGCTTTCGGAACTACTTGGATTTGCATTATATTGCCCCTTGGGATTTTATTGTGGTTGAGATGGAAACTTACCTTTCTCTTGGAAACTAAGAGCAGATGTCAATTTTTCAAGAGTATCTTTAAAATCTGTCATGTTTTGAGCAAGTTGAGTATTGATTGTCTCTTGCTTTTTAATGAATGCATGCAATGTTTCCTCAAGATTTCTTCTAGGAGGTGGAGCATAAGGAGGTGCATATCCATGAGAATTTTAGAATTTATGGTGTGCTTAAAATAGTGGTTATGAAGTTTGTACATTATTATTATCGCTCTTCCAACTAAAATTTAGGTGATTTCTCCAACTAGGGTTGTATGTTTGTGAGTATGGGTTGTGGTTGGCCTTTTGGAAACTGTTTAAAGTATAAGCTTGTTCATGGAGACATTCCTTAAAAGAAGGCAAGGTTGGATAGTTACTGCTTGAGTGTTCATTTGTTTCACATATTTGACACATAATGTTTTCAATAGATTTTAATTGACCACTCTTTTTCAATTCTAGTGCCTCGACTTTTCTAGCTAAAGATGCAAACTTGGCTTGGAGGTCATGGTTTTCCCTAAGGTTGTACATGCCTCCACTAGATGTATGAGGTTGAGTTTTACTCGGTGCCTCATAAGTACCCGTGGTGTCCCAATTTTGAGCATTTCCAGCTAACAAATCTAAGTACTCCATTGCTTCATCAGGGTCTTTATCTTTAAAAGTTCCATTGCACATTAATTCAACCATTTATCTATCTCTAGGTGTTAACCCTTCATAAAAATATGAAACCAATCTCCATGTTTCAAAACCATGATGAGGGCAAGTATTAAGCAAGTCTCGATACCTATCCTAATATTGGTAAAATGTTTCTCCTAGTTTTTGAGTGAAAGTGGTGATTTGTCTTTTAAAAGAGTTTATTCTGTGAGATGGGAAAAACTTCTTCAAAAATTGCTATTGCATTTCATCCTAAGCACGAATGGATCCTAGTTTCAAAATTTATAACCATGTTTTAGCTTTATCTTTTAATGCAAAGGAAAAAGATTTAATCTGATGGTGTTTATGCTACAATTGGAATCATTATATGTGTTGTAGACCTCCTTAAATTCTCTTAAATGCAAATATGGATTTTCCAATTCTAAGCCATGAAAAGAAGGTAAAACTTGACTAATGCCTGACTTAAAATTAAAATGAGAGTTATTAGGAGGAAAAATCATACATGATGGTTCACTTGTTCTTGTAGAATTCATGTGGTCTCTAAGTATTCTAACATGGTTATTCTCATTATTCTCATTATGAAGTGATTGATTATCTTCTTCGGCCATATTTTTTGAAAATGATGAGGATACCCTACAAAGTCTACCACTTGATATACGTGACCACACTCTCATGCATGTGTAGGAATAGAATAAAAGAAAGAAAGAAACAAAAAAAAGAAGAAATAAGAGAAAAGAAACAAAGTTATATACAAGAAGAGTGAAAAGAGAAAATAAACTAAATACTATAATTTGTACAAGAACTTACCTCCCCGGCAACGGCGCCAAAAACTTGACACGACCAAAAGATTAAAAAACTTAATAGTTGTAAAATCAAAGGAATTATATGGTTAAGGTATATTAATATTAATTTTGAATACTATCTATCATTTAAAATATTTTATTTGTATGAAGATTTTAAAATTTCTCTTTATCTTGAAATAAAAAAAAAACCTAGAAAGAAACATATGGTTAGGGTTTAAACTTAGTTAGACTTTTCTTAATGATATCCCCACTTGTAATTAAAAATAAAAAAAAATTCCACCTTCTTCTAATCAATGAACCCATCTAGGTATGGTTGCATAGAAGTTTATGTGCAATTTAATTAAAAAATCATTGAGAGTTTAGTAGTAATTATTTATTAAAATATTTTTTACTTCAAATTATATTGTTAATCGAAACGATTTAAAATATTAAAAATTTTAAATTAAAAAAAAAAAACATGATGAAATTCAGTACCAAACAAGATATATCTCAGATTTAGGTCCAATTTATATGGATGGAAAGGTAAGACATAGGCCTACAACTTTCATATGGAGCCCAAGATCTAAAAAGGCCATTATGAAGTCCAAATTGTAGCAACAACAAAGAAGCCCGAATCTGTCTTCCAGCCCGAGCACTGTTCGGTATTTTGGCCATATCTGGAGTTCTAGAAGTCCAAATGAGCTGAATTGTTTACACAAGAAAGCTGAGACAATTGCCTAGAAATTTCATGTTTGCAACTGGCTCCAATTTTGACGTTATCAATGACGTTTTGGGCAGACAAGAGAAGATAAGGATTGTCACCAAGTCAAAAGTTGGCCACCCACTTATCAATTAGTCATCAAATCAATAGTTCCCAATTTTGGCCTATAAAAGGAGGCATTTGCCATGCATTTAGGCATCTTGGTTTCCAGATCAAGATCATGCTCTTCCTTTCTCTCTTTGTATTTTTTGTAATGTTTATGCTTTGCTTTCATTAATATTAAGTTTATGCCTTTCATTTCCTTTCCTTTACTTAGTTAACTTTTATGTTCTTATTTTGTTTATCTATTTTGCTTTCTTTCATTATGTCTAGCTAAGTTAATTATGTCAAGGTGAAAAGGTTACATTAATGGTGTGAGAATAAGTATAATGTAAACTTAATATGGACTTTAATGTTTGATACTAACATGTTTTATATTTGTTATCTTGTTCACTCTTTAATACTTTGCTTGTTAAATGACTAATCTTGATTTATGTTGTATAACACTTGGTACAACAAATGCTTGGCACTTTCATAGCCCATAATGTATGGTATAACCGACACCTGAGCTATGAAAGGAACTTGATTTGTTGTGAACATAAGTTATAATCATGAATGCTTGACGAGATTTACAAGTATTAGCATTAATTGAATAAGATGACTAATGTAATCATGTTAACAATATATAATCTGATTGGAACCTCCTTTGTGTGTGGTTTCCAATTCAATAATAAGAGTTTATACTATACTTGTTTGATATACCATTAGTGGAACCTCTAACCTTGACATTTGTTATTATTATTGCTTAATCCTTACATTAATATTTGATCTCCAAGTTCTCATCATCATCATCTTCTTCTTCTTCTCTTTCTTTATTATTATTATTATTATTATTATTAATACTACTACTACTACTATTATTATTGTTATTATTATTATTATTATTATTATTATTATTATTATTATTATTATTATTATTACTATTGTTGTTGTTGTTATTGTTGTTTTATAATTGTTGTTTATAATTTGTACAATTAACCTCCCTGTGGTTTGACCCCGGTCTTGCCGGGTTATTTATTACTTCGACACTCCTGCACTTGGGAGAAAACATCAATCTTTTAGTCGTGTCAAGTTTTTTGGCGCCGTTGCCGGGGAGGTAAGTTTTGTATAAATTATAATATTTATTTTATTTTTTTCTTTTCACTTTTGTTGTATATAACTTTGTTTCTTTTCTTTTGTTTCTTTTTATTTTGTTTTCTTCCTCCTTCTTTTACTTTCTTCTTCTTTTTTATTTTATTCCTACACGTGCATGAAAGTGTGGTCACGTACATCAAGTGGTAGACTTTGTAGGGTATCCTCATCATTTTCAGAAAATATGGCTGAAGAAGATAATCAATCACTGCATAATGAAAATAATGAGAATAACCGTGCTAGAACACTTAGAGACCACATGAATCCCACAAGAACAAGTGCACCATCATGCATAGTTTTTCCTCCCGATGCATCTCATTTTAATTTTAAACCAGGTATTATTCAACTTTTACCGTCTTTTCATGGCTTAGAATTGGAAAATCCATACTTGCATTTAAGGGAATTTGAGGAGGTGTGCAACACATATAATAATTTAAATTGTAGCATGAACACCATCAGATTAAAGCTTTTTCCTTTTTCATTAAAAGATAAAGCTAAAACATGGCTATAAAATTTAAGACCAGGATCCATTCGTGCTTGGGATGAAATGCAACAACAGTTTTTAAAAAAGTTTTTCCCATCTCATAGAACAAATTCTTTCAAGAGACAAATCACCACTTTCACTCAAAAACCAGGAGAAACATTTTACAAATGTTGGGATAGGTATCGAGACTTGCTTAGTACTTGCCCTCATCATGGTTTTGAAACATGGAGATTGGTTTCACATTTCTATGAAGGGTTAACACCTAAAGATAGGCAAATGGTTGGATTGATGTGCAATGAAACTTTTGAAGATAAAGACCCTGATGAAGCAATGGAGTACTTAGACTTGTTAGCTGAAAATGCTCAAAATTGGGACACCGCGGGTACATATGAGGCACCGAGTAAAACTCAACCTCATACATCTAGTGGAGGTATGTACAACCTTAGGGAAGATCATGACCTTCAAGCCAAGTTTGCATCTTTAGCTAGAAAAGTCGAGGCACTAGAATTAAAAAAGAGTGGTCAATTAAAATCTGTTGAAAACATTGTGTGTCAAATCTGTGAAACAAATGAACACTCAACCAATGATTGTCCAACCTTGCCTTCTTTTAAAGAATGTCTCCATGAACAAGCCCATGCTTTAAACAGTTTTCAAAGGGCCAACCATAACCCATACTCCCAAACATACAACCCTGGTTGGAGGAATCACCTAAATTTCAGTTGGAAGAGTGAGAACAACAATGCACAAACTTCACAACCACCGTTTCAAGCACACCACAATTTCCAAAATTCTCATGGATATGCACCTCCTTATGCTCCACCTCCTAGAAGAAATCTTGAGGAAACATTGCATGCATTCATTGAAAAGCAAGAGACAATCAATACTCAACTTGCTCAAAACATGACAGATTTTAAAGATACTCTTGCTAAATTAACATCTGCTCTCAGTTTCCAAGAGAAAGGTAAGTTTCCATCTCAAACACAACAAAATCCCAAAGGGCAATACAATGCAAATGCAAGTAGTTCCGGAAGCCAACACATGGATCAAGTCAAATCAGTCACTACTCTGCGCAGTGGTAAGGTTATTGAAAAACCCTCTCTTGAACCTTATGAGAAAGATGATGAATCAATCTCTGAGGGTAAGGAAGGGGATGAATCTGAAAATTGCAAAGAAACGACTGATTCACCGCCAGCACTTCCATTTCCTCAAGCCATGACCAAACAAAGGAAAGTCAATCACAATTCTGAAATTTATGAAATTTTCAAACAGGTAAGGATCAATATACCTTTGCTGGATGCAATTAAACAGGTTCCTTCCTATGCTAAATTTTTGAAAGATCTCTGCACTGTGAAGAGGAAACTGAATGTGAAAAAGAAAGCCTTTTTAGCCGAACAAGTAAGTGCTATTCTTCAAAACAATAATGCTTTGAAATATAAAGACCCTGGTTGTCCTACAATTTCTTGCTTTATTGGAGAGCATAAAATTGAAAGAGCCTTACTTGATCTTGGTGCTAGTGTGAATTTACTTCCATATTCAGTTTTTCAGAGTCTCAATCTAGGTGAGTTAAAACCAACTTCTATAACTCTTTTACTTGCCGATAGATCTATAAAAGTGCCTAGAGGAATAATTGAAGATGTTTTAGTACAAGTCGATAAATTCATTTATCCTGTGGATTTTATTGTCTTGGACACACAACCTGTTGAAGTATGTAATTCATTTTCTGTTATTTTAGGACGTCCATTTCTTGCAACTTCTAATGCATTGATTAATTGTAGGAATGGACTGATGAAGCTATCATTTGGAAACATGACATTGGAGATGAATATTTTCAACATTTGCAAGCAACCTAGAGATGATAATGATTTACAGGAAGTGGACTTTACTGAAAAATTAATTCATGATCAATTTCCAACCACTTCCAATGAAATTGAGATTGATGAATCTGATGATTTGGAAATGATTTATTTTCAGGAAGAATCAAAGACAAGTAATTGGAGGCCACAAATTGAGGAATTGCCACCACGACCAATTAAGTCCATACCTTCAAGTGTTCAACCACCAAAACCTGATTTGAAGTCGTTGCCATCCAATCTCAAATACTCATTTTTGGGAGAAAATGAAACTCTTCCGGTAATAATCTCTTCCAAACTTAATGCACATCAAGAAGGTAAGTTATTACAAACTCTGAAAATGCACAAAAAAGCATTAGGATGGACCATAGCTGATATAAAAGGAATTAGTCCTTTGATTTGTACACACAGAATTTATTTAGAGGAAAATGTTAAACCCTCTAGAGAAATGCAACGAAGGCTAAATCCTAATATGAAAGAAGTAGTGAAAAATGAAGTCATTAAGCTTCTAGATAATGAAATCATTTATCCTATTTCTGACAGCAAATGGGTAAGTCCTACCCAAGTTGTACCTAAGAAGTCTGGAGTCACTATGATAACAAATGAGAACAATGAGTTAATTCCCACTAGAACTGTTACTGGTTGGCGCATGTGCATTGACTATAGGAAACTTAATTCAATGACTAGAAAAGATCATTTTCCTTTACCTTTCATGGATCAAATCCTAGAAAGAGTTGCAGGTCATGAATTTTATTGTTTCCTAGATGGCTATTCGGGTTACAACCAAATTGAAATTGCATTGGAAGATCAAGAAAAGACTACTTTCACATGTCCATTTGGTACTTTTGCATATCGAAGGATGCCTTTTGGATTATGTAATGCACCAGCCACATTTCAAAGATGCATGCTTAGTATATTTAGCGATATGGTTGAACATTTTCTTGAGATTTTCATGGATGATTTTTCTGTTTTTGGCGATTCATTTGATGATTGTTTGACTAATTTAGGAAAGGTTTTAACCAGGTGTGAAGAGAAGAATCTTGTGCTGAATTGGGAAAAATGTCATTTTATGGTAACAAACGACATTGTACTTGGTCACATTGTTTCATCAAAAGGAATTGAGGTTGACAAATCTAAAATTGAGTTAATTACAAACTTGCCAACACCAAAATCTCTTAAAGATGTTAGATCATTCCTGGGACATGCTGGTTTTTATAAAAGGTTCATCAAAGATTTTAGTGTAATATCTAAGCCTTTAGGTAACCTTCTAACAAAGGATACTATTTTTGAATGGACTGAACATTGTGAAGAAGCCTTTGTTAAACTTAAAAACTTGCTTACTTGTGCTCCTATCATTCAACCTCCCGATTGGTCATTACCTTTTGAAATAATGTGTGATGCTAGTGATTATGCCGTAGGTGCTGTTTTGGGACAAAGAAAAGATAAGAAACCTTATGTAATTTACTATGCAAGTAAAACTTTAAATAGTGCTCAAATGAATTATACCACCACTGAAAAAGAATTACTTGCAGTAGTATTTGCATGTGAAAAATTCAGATCTTATCTTGTTGGCTCACCTGTTGTTGTTTTTAGTGATCATGCAGCATTGAAATATCTTCTTTCTAAGAAAGATTCCAAGGCTAGATTGGTGCGGTGGATTTTATTACTTCAAGAATATGATATCACAATCAAAGATAAGAAAGGCAGCGAAAATGTTGTCGCAGATCACTTGTCAAGATTGACAACAGATTCGAAAACTGACATCACACCAATCGATGACTACTTTCCTGATGAATCTTTACTTTCTGTCTCTACAATGCCTTGGTTTGCTAATATTGTCAATTTTCTTGTTTCAGGACAATTGCCAGCTCATTGGAATACCCAAGATAAAAGAAAGTTTTTGAACGAAGTGAAGAACTTTTATTGGGATGATCCTTATTTATTCAAATATTGTCCTGATCAAATATTTCGAAGATGCATTCCTGACAATGAGGTAAGTAGTGTCATTAAATTTTGTCATTCTGAGGCATGTGGGGGCCATTTCTCATCAAGAAAGACAACTGCAAAAATCTTACAAAGTGGATTTTACTGGCCCACCATGTTCAAAGACTCACATGCATTCTGCAAGTCTTGTGAAAATTGTCAAAAGTTGGGATCTATTTCAAAACGTCACATGATGCCTTTAAACCCTATTATTGTCATTGAGATCTTTGACTGTTGGGGTATAGATTTCATGGGCTCATTCCCTCCATCATTTGGTTTCTTATACATATTAGTCGCAGTAGATTATGTTTCAAAATGGATAGAGGCAATTCCAAGTCGAAATAATGATCACAAAACAGTGATAAAGTTTTTGAAAGAAAATATTTTGAGTCGATTTGGAGTCCCTCGAGCCATAATAAGTGATGGTGGAACACATTTCTGCAACAAGCCATTTGAGTCTTTAATGAAGAAATATGGAATCACACACAAAGTTGCCACCCCTTATCACCCTCAAACAAGTGGACAAGTAGAGCTTGCTAATAGGGAGATCAAACATATTTTGGAGAAAACAGTGAACCCTAATAGGAAAGACTGGTCTTTAAGACTTAATGATGCACTTTGGGCTTATCGAACTGCTTATAAAACATCATTAGGTATGTCACCTTATAGACTAGTCTATGGAAAACCTTGTCACTTGCCTGTGGAACTTGAACATAAAGCTTATTGGGCTATTAAAACTTTCAATTCAAATCTGGATGATGCTAGTCAACTGCGAAAATTACAAATAAATGAGCTTGAGGAAATAAGAAATGATACATATGAAAATTCAAGAATTCATAAAGCAAGAATAAAAGAATTTCATGACAAGAAAATACATAGAAAAACCTTCAATGTTGGTCAAAAAGTCTTGCTTTATAATTCTCGACTGCATTTATTTCCTGGAAAATTAAGATCAAGATGGAGTGGTCCTTTTATTGTGAAACATGTGTATCCATATGGGGCCTATGACATCAAGAATCCAAAGAATGGCAATGTTTTCAAGGTAAATGGACATCGTCTGAAAGTTTACTTTGACAATTTTTCAGTTGAACATAACTCTATTGAATTGGGTGATCCTGTATATAAAGATTGATTTTATTTTATTTTATTTTATTTTTGTTTCTTATATAAATATTGATTTTATTTTATTTTATTTTTGTTTCTTTTTGAGTGATTTTTGCAAGTTTCTTCACCCCGGTCAAATGGCGGATAACGGTACTCCGTGACTTAAGTCGGTTCTTTCAGTTTCCCACAATTACTGATATCTGTGTATATATCTGTGCAATTCTTTGAATCTCTCTTCCAATTCTCATTTGAAAATGGACACTAATCTTGAAAAATTGAAAAAGTATTTTCCCGCTCTGCCTCAGAATGCGATTACAAAAATTTACCGTGCTAGATGTGCAAGATTGAGATTATTAATGAATCATGGAATTCCTGAAGATATTCGTTGTTTGATTGAAGCAAAGGTTCGATTATCAGGTGAGTCCTCTAACTCCTTCATTTCACACATGCCTGGAACAGGTAAAAGCACTTTTGCAAAGAAGCGTCGTGCAAAACGACTGGATGTTTGTCATCGATGTGCTAGATGGACTTGTAATACACAATGTCGTTCTTTAGGAATGGTATCTATAAACCGTGAAGATAAAATACAATTCATTAAGGATGGCCTGAGTAAGGAGTCTTTAGATAATCTTCTATTGACTCTTGAGACGCATCCTAGTGGAGATGTGCATCGTGCAATTCATGATTTATGGCCACTATTTCATAAAGAATATGATCGACTTAGTCTTGGGAATCTGACTAAAAAAGACCCTGTTTGCCAGTTTTTAAGAAAACTGGATGGGAAGCCTATCCCCGACCCATAGAGGGCGTTTAAGCCGTTCTTGGACGTAAAACCAAGGGAAGATGTGAGCCACAATCACAACTACCTGTACATACACATGTTTTTTTCAAAAGTAAATAAATAAATAAATAAAAAGAGAGAGAGAGTGTGTGAGACTCTAGCTGGCCTACATATAGATGTTATGATTGCCTTTCTACTTTCTCATCTATAAAACCCTCTTTTCCTTCCTTTCATTTTTACTCAACCCATACATTCAACAAATACAGAAGTGTGTAGAAATGGCAAGTTCCTCAAGTCATTAAATAAGAAATATTTGTGTTTTCGGTGGATCTAGTCCTGGGAAAGAAAAGGAGTTTTTAGAATCAGCAAATCATCTTGGTCAGGTGCTAGCTGAGAGAAAGATTCATTTAGTGTATGGGGGAGGCAGTCTTGGGTTAATGGGAGGTGTGTCAATAGCTGCATTTTTAGGAGGTAGTCAAGTTTTAGGAATCGTCCCTGAAGCTTTGGCACAAGGGGACATCATTGGAAAAACAATTGGAGAGGAACTTTAGGTCTCCACAATGTCGGCTCGAATGAATGCAATGTTTAACCATGCTGATGCTTTCATTGCTTTACCAGGTGGTCTAGGCACACTGGAAGAGATCTTTCATATTTCCTCTTGGGCTCAATTGCACATTCACCATAAACCCATAGGTTTGTTAAATGTTAATGGTTATTATGATAAGTTGTTGTCTTTTCTTGATCATGCTATGGAACAGGAATTTTTAACATCTTCTGCACGACAAATCATAATCTCTGCTACTACTGCTGAACAATTGATTGACCAACTACAATCTTTCATTCCTGTGATTGATCCTTCCATGAGTCGCATAAATTGGTCATCTAAGGAAAGCCGTAAAAAGCTTAGATTGGATTTGAGCCTTCATTTGTGAATTTTTGTGTCTTTTGGTTTTATTATTATGTTTTGTTATTTCTTATTTTTGTTTTAGTGTGTTTCAGGTTTGTTAATGTTCATTATTTCAGGTGATATCTTCTATACTCTATCTTTCTACCTTTAAACATTGAGGACAATGTCTCGTTTTGGTTGGGGGGAGAGGGTAGTAGTTGATAAAAAAAAAAAAATGTTTTTCATTTCATAAAGCATGTGCATAATTGTTGTTACTAGGATGGCAGAGTAAAGGAGTTCTTTTGTTAAAGTGACTCTTGAGACGCATCTTAGTAACCATTCTTAACAAGGTCTATTATAATACTTCCTGAAATATTCAGGTTTACAAACTCTCGTATTGTTACCACTTAATTCTACTCATATACTTATTTAACATGTATTTTTAAATCTTAATTTACACACACACACTTTAACATATGATTGTGGGTTGCATATTGGATTATTACATTATTTATGTTCTTTTGTTAAAGGTAACAACTAAGGGAAAGGGATTGTATATAATTAAAAAAAAACATGAAAAAAAAAAGAAAGAAAGAAAAGAAAAAAAGAAAAAAAAATGATGATAATAAAAATGTAGATAAGTTTGATTTCGTAGCCTCCCTAACCTAAGCAACTAAGCCCGAAGGGGTGTTTTAACACCTAATACCCTAAAGTCAACTGACTTGGGAGCTATTGGCCCAACGCTTGTTACATGGGTTGAGGAGAAAAGCTTAAGGGAATCAAACATTGCACTATCTACATATCAGTATCTGCGACCCGAGTTACTAAGCTCGTAGGGGTGTCTTAACACCTAATGCCCTAAGACCAACTGGTCTGGGAGTCATTAGCTGAAAGCTCGTTACATAGGTTAAAGATGCATGATGTTTTTAAAGTATATGTATATAAAGTTTAAAAAAAAAAAAGAAAAAAAAAAGACAAAAATAGTTACATGTGGTTCGACCCCGGTCTTGCCGGGTTATTTATTACTTCGACACTCCTGCACTTGGGAGAAGTATTATTATTATTATCATTATTATTATTATTATTATTATTATTATTATTATTACTGTTGTTGTTATTGTTGTTTTATAATTGTTGTTTATAATTTGTACAATTAACCTCGCTGTGGTTCGACCCCGGTCTTGCCGGGTTATTTATTACTTCGACACTCCTGCACTTGGGAGAAGACTTGGGAGAAGAACATCAATCTTTTAGTCGTGTCAAGTTTTGGCGCAGTTGCCGGGGAGGTAAGTTCTTGTATAAATTATAGTATTTATTTTATTTTCTCTTTTCACTTTTCTTGTATATAACTTTGTTTCTTTTCTTTTGTTTCTTTTTATTTTGTTTTCTTCCTCCTTCTTTTGCTTTCTTCTTCTTTTTTATTTTATTCCTACACGTGCATGAGAGTGTGGTCACGTACATCAAGTGGTAGACTTTGTAGGGTATCCTCATCATTTTCAGAAAATATGGCCGAAGAAGATAATCAATCACTTCAAAATGAGAATAATGAGAATAACCGTGCTAGAACACTTAGAGACCACATGAATCCCACAAGAACAAGTGCACCATCATGCATAGTTTTTCCTCCTGATGCATCTCATTTTAATTTTAAACCAGGCATTATTCAACTTTTACCTTCTTTTAATGGCTTAGAATTGGAAAATCCATACTTGCATTTAAGGGAATTTAAGGAGGTCTGCAACACATATAATAATTTAAATTGTAGCATGAACACCATCAGATTAAAGCTTTGAAGAAGAAGAAGAAAAGTTGATGAGAACTTTAAGATGGAAGATTAACGTAAGGATTAAACAATGATAACAATAAATATCAAGGTTAGAGGATCCACTAATGGTATGTCAAACAAGTGTAGTATAAACTCTTATTATTCAATTGGAAACCACATACAAAGAAGGTTTCAGTCAGATTATAGATTGTTAACATGATTACATTAGGCATCTTATTCGATTAATGTTAATACTTGTAAATCTCATCAAGCATTCATGATTATAACTTATGTTAACAACAAATCAAGTTCCTTTCATAGCTTAGGTGTCGGTTATACCATACAATATAGGCTATGAGAGTGCCAAGTATTTGTTATACCAAGTGTTATACAACATAAATCAAGATTAATCATTTAACAAGCAAAGTATTAAAGAGTGAACAAGATAATAAATACAAAACATGTTAGCATCAAACATTAAAGTCCATATTAAGTTTACAGTATACTTATTCTTACACCATTAGTGTAACCTTTTCACCTTGACAGAATTAACTTAGCTAAACATAATGAAAGAAAAAAAATAAACAAAATAAGAACATAAATAAGATAAAAGTTAACTAAGTAAAGGAAAGGAAATGAAAGGCATAAATTTGATATTAATGAGAGCAAAACATAAACATTACAAAAAATAAAAAGAGAGAAAGCAAGAACATGATCTTGATCTAGAAACCAAGATGCCAAAATGCATGGCAAATGCCCCCTTTTATAGGCCAAAATTAGAAACTATTGATTTGATGACTAATTGATGAGTGGGTGACCAACTCTTGACTCGGTGACAATCCTTATCTTCTTTTGTCTGCCCAAAAAGTAATTTATAACGTCCAAATTGGAACCACTTGAAAACATGAAAGTTGTAGGAAATTGTCTCAGATTTCTTTTGTAAAACGTTCAGGTCATTTGGACTTTTAGAACTCCGGATATGGGTCAAACACTGAACAATGCTCCGGCTGGAAAACAAATTTAGACTTATTTGTTATTGCTACATTTTGGACTTGAAAATGACCTTTTTAAGTCTTCTATGAAAGTTGTAGGCCTATGTCTTACCTTTCCATCCATATAAAGTAGACCTAAATATGAGATCTACAGCTCTAGATATAACCCAATTACTGAACAGTGTTCTGATTTGGATTGCACCGACATTTCTTTTTTAAGTTTGACCATCTCTTTATCCTTTCAATTTCAGTTCTTAAATTCATCAATCAATCCTTTTATTTATGTGATAGGCCTGCATTTAAAATGAACATTTACCATAAATTAAAGGTATCTTATATTATTAGATATATTATTATAAACATGGTTTAGTTAAGGAGTTATTGATACTTCAAGTGCAAAATGATGACATAAAATCTTGATAAAAAATGCACCTTTAAGTACTAATCACTGATCCTAATCTCTAAATAACCATGGATGATTATATGCTCACAACTCATCGTTGTTTATGTTGTTGTCATTCTTACCATCACTCGAGCTTTTTTTCTAGTTCTACAAGTAAGGTAAACATGTTGTATTGCTATAAATTTGTTTTTGATTTAATTGAAATAAAATAATTGTTAAGTTAAGTTTAAGATTTAGAATGAATTTATGGTTTGTTAAATTAATGATAAATCAGTTATGAATACCATTAATTAGAGTTGATTTAATATAGGGGAACATGAAAATAAGTTAAAATAATTATGAATTAATTATTTTAATTAATTATATGTTACGATTAATTTTGTGTAAGTTGTTAAATTATAGATTTTGTGTAGATTATTGTAATAACTAATAATATAATTAACTACGCTTGATGATTTCATGCAATAGAACATGAATTTTGTAGAATTATAATGAATTATATGTTGCATTGAATTGTTGATAAGTTGATGAAATTAGTATTTTCTTTAAATTATTTTAATTTTTTATTAATTTGAGTTTGATTTAATGCAGTTGAGCTCAATTAAATTTGGTATCATGAATGATGTTTAATTTTAGTCGAGTTTGATTTCACATTAAATTTAGGAATTTGTTATGAATTTTGTTAATTAGGTTTGGGGTAATGCAATTTAGTTAATATTACATTTAATTTACCAGAATTCTTTTATTTTTTTTATAAAATATCTTATAACATATTTATATTGTATCATTATAGTGGAAATATTATTCTTCATATGAACAATATTATCATGTATTGCAAGAGTAGCTTTTTGTTAAATAGTAATTTAGAGATGTCATATACATAAATAAAAGAAATTATTTGTCATGTACATGAGTTAAATTATAATGATATTGATATTAAAATAACTTGGAGGTGTTAAATTGGTAAGCATCAGTGTTATCTTATAGGATACCATTAGTATTGTCCCTAAAATTTTGTTAGCAACATAAATTCAAAGATCCGGCTATAAAATAAAATAAAATTAATAAGGATACCAGAAGAAAAGAGATCTTTATGGTATGATGGCGATAACTAGTATGGTAATATGACAACTGATATTTCAAAATCTTTTAATCATGTTATAAAAGGTGCTTATACAGTGCATGTTTCAACTTTCATGTAATTGATATTTTACAAGTGTAATAGTTATTAGGTCAAGCGAAGATGTGAAGCTAATGATTTTATTCAATATGAAATAATTTACCCTCCAATATTTCAGATTAAATTGACAATGAGTAGAGATAAATCATTAGACTTGAGTGAGTGAACATGCATGTGGTAAATGGTCGACATTCCAACATCCACATTTATGTATGTTGTGCTGAGAATCACTTAGACTTTACATAATTTGTTGATGATCGTTACACAATTCAGAGCTACAGATTAATATATGACATATCATTCTATCCATTATTAGATGAAGTAATTACACTGGACTTTGAGTTGAAATAGACTCATCTAGATGGAAATTTAAGTGTAGTCAATGAATACCTACTCATTTGCATAACAAAATAGATATAAGAGAGGGTCATACACATTATACGTGTGACATATGCAATGACACATGCCATAATAAGAAAACATTTCCTAATAGATAATGTATGTATAACAATACAATTGTATGACAAAACATATATATACTATGATATATTATGATGTTTTTATAAAGCATATTAAACTTATCTAATTTCACATCAAACTTAGATATTATTGCATAAGACGTTATGCACTCAAGATGGTGGATCATCTGCCTATGTTGAGTGCCCACATTATGATGGTCATGTTCTTAAATAGCATGACTATGATAATGGAGAGCATGATTTAGAGTGCATGCGTAATGGATCCGCTAACACATGTCATATGATTACAAGTTAAACATTGATCAAGATGTTTTTGCTGGCATTGTAAGATATTTGTTTTAATATATTTTTAATGTACTTGGAATTACAGGTATTATATATTTATGTATTTATATTTTAAATTTTTAGACAAGATTAGACCATGATTTATTGTTGTATACATAGGTGAATGAGACTATACGAACGAGTTCAGTCATCTGTTCCTATATATATTTAAGGATATATTGTGTTGGCAAGCTTGTGTAGACATCTATGTCTTGCCAGATGAAAATGGTCAAATAAGTTGGGGGATGTTTGCTATTTTTACCGTTATGAATCAAAGAATTTAAAATAACTATTTATATTTTAAATGTTTCTTACTAACACAAAATAAACAACTCATTTTTATTTAATAACAATTATGGTCCTGGAAGCATCTTCACGTGGATCAACCCCAAATACTTAGATTATCGCCTATGATTGTCCAAACTATAGAGGTTACACTTTAAATCCCACTAGAATGCAAGTATTGCAAAATTATTTTGCAATTATATGTATTTTTATTGTCTAATTGTAACTTTAAAAAACACAATTAAACTGATATATTTGTAATGTTAGGTGGTGTGCTGGTAGAGTTTTTTATAGTAATCCAATACATGTGTTGGTGGCATTTTATTGAAACAAGCCAGATTGTAAAGTATATTATCTGGGTATTTTTTGAATCATTTGTTAAATAAAAACTTAACTTCACCAAATTATTGTTGTTTAATATTTAAAAAAATTATATTTTATAAGTTATGTTGGTCCCATTGATATTTTTTAAGATACTCGAGCTACATTGTCCAGATTAGGTAATGTGATAGTTTAGCTATAGATAACACATTCCATTCGATATTGATATAAGTGATGATTTATTTGCATGCCATAAATTGTCAGGGTAAAAATGATGACTATGACTAGTTATGTTGTCATGGAGGTTATGCTTCACAGTGGGATGCACATATGAATAAGATATTTACATAAACATATCATGCGATTACAGATGAGAAGTATTTAATTTGGTACATAAATATCACACGTTATGCCATTAATCTGAATCCCAAGCAAGTTCATTTATCTAGTAACATGCAATACAAGAACCTTATCTATTGAATTCAAAATATCATAAGTAATCAAATATTTTTATAATTAATATATGTTAAATATTGGGTTTTATTTAATTTAAAATTAATGTCTTATTAATATTAGGTTGGTTACATGCTATAGGAGGGTTGAAAGGTTGTAACTATGCTTTATAATATTGACAAAGAAAATTAAGGATACACCTATGCATGTTGATTCAATGTTTGTCACATTGGATTTAAAATATTTGGAGAAAGGTTAACTCTTAATGATACTGTAGTAGAGGATGAGACCACTTAAATAGGGGCAAGACATGGATCCAATCATATTATTGATGAGCATGAGTCATCCAATAGATGACGTAGACATATATAAATTAATGAGTTATGTTGATATATTTTGTTATTTCAATTACTATAATGTTGTATTATTTAAGTATTTGAGATTTATTTTGCATGCATGTATGCTTTTTTATTTGCATTTCTAGGGCTATTTATGATTATGAAATGTGATAATTTATTAAGTTTGATTATTGTGGTTTCTTTGCATGAATTTTTAAGCGAGATAAAATTTTAGGTATAGTTCATATATAAGGAAAACTCTGCCCAAATTTTGTTAAAATTGGAAAAATTTTAACTCTTTAAAATCATTAACTAAATTAAATGTCAAAATAACAAGCTATATAATAAATCTCATAAGAAATATTTTTTGTTAGATTTTGATGTTGGAGAAATTTGTTACTAAGAGGAGCAATAACCTTATTACCAATCATCTAGCTCAATTCGTTGGCCGGTTGAATCAGTTGTACGAACTGGTCGATTAGTTCACATAAAAACCAAAACTTTTATGAACTTTTTCTTCCAAATATGTTTTTCAATTAAAATATCAAAAAGTTATTGTTCACGTAGCAGTTGTCATCTATTTTTTAATGTCAGTCAGTTGGCCGGTTTACCTGACCATTATAAATCAGTCGTCTGGTATATCTTTATCAATAATATTAGAATTTAATTTTTGTCATGGTTGCAAACCCCAACATTTAATTGATGTCATAATTCATAACTATGATATTTGATAAAATATTGCGGTTCTGAACCGCGACAAAATTTTAATTGACGTCGTTGTTCTAAACTAAGACATCTAAAAGCATGTTAATTTTGCTAAAACTTTTTTCTACTATGTTAATTTGCTAAATCTTTTTATTTTATATGTTAATTGTCTAATTTGCCCTAATTGCATTAGATAGGGTATTTTTTGGCAGCATGTGCTTCTAAGGATATAAAGATGATTGGAGGAAAGTTAAAGCATGACCATTTGTTACTTCATTTTTTTCCGTAAAGAAAAAAACTCATAAATTTAATTTTTAACATTATATTTTTAATTTAGACAATTAACTCTCTTATTTTCTAAATTCATTAAGTTATTTTGCTAACTTGCTTGTTAGTGAAATAACATAATTTATATATGTCATGATTGGAAAACATAAAATTCAAGTTCATCTCTATTCATAAACGTAACTTTCCAAATACATTGTGAAATGGGCCATATAAATTATAATAATAAGAAAAGATAAGGAAAAAAAATGAAACATTGAAAACACACCAAAGCTCTTATTATGATATCATCGGTACCAATTAGAAAAGACTAGATGAGAATAATCCAATAACACTAAAAAAGATCATAAATGATGAATGAAGTGGTTCACTCTTATTGCCAAATACAAGTGAGCCACCTGCCATCTTTGAGCGACAAGTGTGTCATGCTCAGTCATCATCTTTTTTAGTATTATTGAATTCTTCTTGTCGAGATTTTATTTATAGTATTAATAGTGTCGTAATCGGAGTTTTGGTATGCTTTCAATGTCTCTTTCTTTTTCCCTCTCTCTTTTATCCACTCTTTATCGTAATTTGTGCTAACTATTTCATATTTTCTTCCAAATGTCATGTTTTTAAATAGCAACAAGTTTGAGTTTTGTGTTTTCTAATCGAGACATATAGAAATTATATTATTTCATTAATTTTTTTCAACCTTTTTCAACCTGTATTATTTTGTCTATTGTTTTTTTTGTTAAATGCTAATAAGAAAAAATAATCATTATTTTTTAGGGTCTTTATCCAAGAAAAGTTAAGTAGTCCAATTAGACTTTAGGACATCTATGTTTTCTTTCAATAGAAAGATTTTATTTTTGGTTTAATTTAGCTAAAAATTTAATATAAATAAAATATTTAATTCAATACATTAAATAAGTGATATTTCATATATAAATAATCTTAAATATTCAAAATAAGTTCTATAAAAGGAAAGAAACACAAGAATTAATTAGCAGCTGACACGATCAAAGAGTTGATGTCTTATCCCAAGTGCAGGATTGTCGAAGTAAAATAACCCGGCAAGATCGGGGTCGAACCACATGGAGGTGAATTATGTAAATTACAAATAAAGAAAAAGATTTGAAGAGAATAATAACAGAAAAAGGAGTTGAAGAAAGTTTTGGGATGTGATATTGATGTAAGGATTAAACAATAATAAAACATATGTCAAGGTTATATGATTCACTAATGGTACTTCAAATAAATATAATATAAACTCTTTTTATTACTCAATTGGAAACCACACACAAAGGAGGTTCCAATCGGATGATTTCTCATTATTAGCTCATTATAAATTATTAACATGATCATATTAATCATCTTATCTAAGTAACACCATACTTATAAATATCATCAGGCATTCATGTTGCTAGTTTATGTTAACAACAAATCAAGTTCCTATAATAATAATGATGTCGGCCGAAGACTATGAAGGATCAAGCATTTGATGTACCAAGTATTATACAACATAAATCTAGATTAACCATTTAATAAGCAAGGTATTAAGAATTAGTAAGATAGAAAGATAAAGCATGTTAATAAACAATCTTTCTTGGATATAAACATTAAAGTCCATGTTGAGTTTATATTATACCTATTATAACACCATTAGAGAAACCTTTTCACCTTGATATAATTAACTTAGCTAAATATTAAGAATAAGAAAAATATAAATAAACAATATAAGAATATAAACATGATATAAGTTAACTAAGTATAGGAAAGGAAATGAAAGAGCATAAACAAGAGATTAATATAGCATGAAAGAAAATTTGAACATTATAAAGATATAGAGAGAAAGCAAGAAGATGACTTTGATCTGAAAAATTAATGTGACTAAATACATGGCAAATACCTCTTTTTTATAGGGTAAGATTCATAACTATTGATTGATTGAATAATTGGTAGCCATCCAATGATTTGGTGGCTGGTTTTTTACATTGGTGGCTGCTGTTTTTTTTATATTGTGGGCTGATTATTGATATTGTTGGCTGGCTAAAATGTCATTACTAATATCAGAATTAGAGCCCCCTTATTGTGGAAGTTGTAGGCAATTGTCTCAGTTTTCCAATAAAAAAAACCAGAGCTCATTTGAACTTTTAGAACTCAAGATATGAGCTAAAAACCGAATAGTGTTTTAGCTACAGGACAGCTTCCGACTTCTTTGTTGTTGCTAAGATTTGAACTTGAAAACGACAGAATTGAGTCTTTAAGTCCACATGAAAGTTGTAGGTTTATGTCTTACCTTTCCATCCATATAAAATGGACCTAAATCCGATATCTACAACTCCAGATATGATCCAATTACCAAACAATGTTTGAATTTGAACTACACCAGCAATACTTTTTTAAGTTTGACCCTCTCTTTGTCCTTTTAATTTCAATACTTAAACTCATCAATCAATCTTTTTATTTATTTGATAGACCTGTATTTGATATAAATATTTACCATGAATTAAAGGTATATTATATTATTAGACTTGCTAATATAAAACATACTTTTGTTAGGGAATTTAATGATACTTTAGGTGCAATATGATGACATAAATCTTTAATGAGAATACATTTTTAAGTATTAATCACATCCCCCAACCAGCTTATTACTAGTCCCTAGTAATCAAAGCATTAAAATAGAAAAACAATTTGCAAATACCACAAAACAAGGCATTCATCATTTAACTTCTGTTAATCTATCTAGATAAACAAACTCTCATTAAATTTATATATCTGCTTAATACCTCTTAAACTAGATATTACTAAACCTTTTTTAGTGCTCAATAAATCAAAACATAGCTATGGAGTTTTTCATGGAAGAAAACAAAATTTTTATTCTAATGTTTAAGGTTAACTTCCTTGGGTTGAGATTGTTATCTTTTTTTTTTAAAGCAAGAATTTATAGCACAATGTATCCTAAACCCATGTAATGAGTTTTCGGTTAATGACTCCCAAACCAGTTGGTCTTAGAGCATCAGGTGTTGAGACACCCCTACGAGCTTAGTAACTCGGGTTGCAGATACTGATTTGGAGATAGTGTAGTGTTTAATTCCTTTTCCTTAACCCATGTAACAAGCATTAGGCCAATAGCTCCCAAGTCAGTTGACTTTAGGGTACTAGGTGTTAAAACACCCCTTCGGGCTTATTTGCTTAAGTCAAGGAGGCTACGAAACCAAACTTATCTACTTTGTTTTTTTTTATTGTTTTTTTTTTGTTACATATTATATACTATCCCTTTCCCGTAGTTGTTAACTTTAACAAAAGAACACAAATACTGTAATAATCCAATGTGCAACCCATAATTATATGTTCGAGAGTGTGTGTGAAAATGAAGGTTTAGAAATACTTGTTAAATGAGCATATAAACAGAATCAAGTGATAACAATGTAAGAGTTTGTAAACCTGAATATTTCAAGAAGTATTATGATAGACCTTGTTAAGAATGTTTACTAAGATGCATCTCAAGAGTCAATAAAGTTCCTTTGTTACTCTACTATCCTAGTAACAATAGTTTTGCAAATAGTTTAAATAATAGAAAATACAGTTACTTAATATTTCTTTTTAATATCAACAACTACTCTCCCCCCCAACCAAAACAAGACATTGTCCTCAATGTTCTAAGGCAAAAAGATAGAGTATAGAAGATATCACCTAGGATAGCGACTACTGATAAAACTGAAATATACTGAAACAAATATAAGAAGCAACAAAACACAAATATTATGCTATTAATAAAACCAAAAGACATAATTTTTCACAAACTAAGGCTCAAATCCAATTTAAGCTTTTTATGGCGTTTCATGATTGACCAATTGAGTTGACTCATGGAGGGATCAATTACAGGGATGAAAGATTGTAGTTGGTCAATCAATTGTTCAGTAGTAGCAGTAGAGATTATGATTTGTTGTGCCGAAGATGTTAGAAATTTCTGTTCCACAGCTTGATCAATAAAAGACAACAAATTATCATAAAAACCATTAACATTTAACAAACCTATAGGTTTATGGTAAATGTGCAGTTGGGCCCATGAGGAAATATGAAAGATCTCTTTCAATGTACCCAGACCACTTGGTAAGGCAATAAAGGCATCAACATGGTTAGACATTGTATTTATTCGATCAAACATTGTGGAGACTTGTAATTCCTCTTCAATTGTTTTTCCAATGATGTCCCTTTCGGCTAAAGCTTTGGGGACGACCCCCAAAACTTGACTGCCTCCTACAAATGCAGCTATTAAAACACCCCTCATTAACCCAAGGCTGCCTCTCCCATACAGTAGATGAATCTTTCTCTCAGCTAGTACCCGACCAAGATGATTTGCTGATTCTAAAAACTCTTTTTCTTTCCTAGGATTAGATCCATAAAAAAAAAAATTATTTTAGGAACAGAGAAACTTGCCATTTCTACACACTTCTTATCTGTTGAATGAATGAGTTGAGTAGAAATGATGGGAAGGAAGAGAAGATTTTATAGATGAGAAATTAAAAATGCAATCATACACCTATATGTAGGCTAGCTGTAGTTTCACTCTCTCTCTCTCTCTCTTTTATTTATTTATTTATTTATTTATTATTAATATTATTATTTAAACAATATGTATGTACTGTGATTGTGGCTCACATCTTCCCTTGGTTTTACGTCCAAGAGCGGCTTAAACGCCCTTTATAGGTCGGGGATAAGTTTCCCATCCAGTTTTCTTAAAAACTGACAAACAGAATCTTTTTTAGTCAGATTCTCAAGACTAAATTGATCATGATCTTTATGAAAATGAGGCCATAAATCATGAATTGCACAATGCACATCTCCACTAAGATGCGTCTCAAGAGTTAATAAAAGATTATCTAAAGACTCCTTACTCAGGCCATCCTTAATAAATTATATTTTATCTTCATGGTTTATAAATACCATTCCTAAAGAATGACATTTTGCATTAAAAGTCCATCTGACACATCGGTGATAGACTTTCAGTCATTTTGCACGACGTTTCTTTGCAAAAGTGCTTTTACCTATTCCAGGCATGTATGAAATAAAAGTGTTGGAAGACTCACCTTATAATCGGATCTTTGCTTCAATCATCCAACGAATATCTTCAAGAATTCTATGGTTCATTAATAACCTCAATCTTTCACACCTAGCACGACAAATTTTTGTAATCGCATTCTAAGACAGAGCGGGAAAATACTTTTTCAATTTTTCAAGACTGGTGTTGACACGACTAAAAGATTGATGTCTTCTCCCAAGCGCAGGAGTGTCAAAATAATAAATAACCCGGCAAGATCGGGGTCGAACCACAGGGAGGTTAATTGTAAAAATTATAAACAACAACAATAGTAACAATAATAACAACAATAATAATAGTAGCAATAATAATACTAATAATACTAGTAGTAGTAGAAGTAGTAGTTGTAGTAGTAGTAATAATAAAGAAAAAGAAGAAAAAGAAGAAGAAGAAAAGTTGATGAGAACTTTAAGATGAAAAATTAACGTAAGGATTAAATAATGATAACAATAAATGTCAAGGTTAGAGGATCCACTAATGGTATGTCAAAAAAGTGTAGTATAAACTCTTATTATTTAATTGGAAACCACACACAAAGGAGGTTCCAATCAGATTATAGATTGTTAACATGATTACATTAGTCATCTTATTCGATTAATGCTAGTACTTGTAAATCTCGTCAAGCATTCATGATTATAACTTATGTTAACAACAAATCAAGTTTCTTTCATAGCTCAGGTGTCGGTTATACCATACATTATGGGCTATGAAAGTGCCAAGCATTTGTTGTACCAAGTGTTATACAACATAAATCAAGATTAGTCATTTAACAAGTAAAGTATTAAAGAGTGAACAAGATAACAAATACAAAACATGTTAGTATCAAACATTAAAGTCCATATTAAGTTTACTCTATATTTATTCTTACACCATTAGTGTAACCTTTTCACCTTGACATAATAAACTTAGCTAGACATAATGATTTTTCTATCGAACATTAAAGTTCAAAAATAAACAAAATAAGAACATAAATAAGATAAAAGTTAGCTAAGTAAATGAAAGGAAATGAAAGGCATAAACTTGATATTAATGAAAGCAAAACATAAACATTACAAAAAATACAAAGAGAGAAAGCAAGAGCATGATCTTGATCTGGAAACCAAGATGCCTAAATGCATGACAAATGCCTCCTTTTATAGGCCAAAATTAGGAACTATTGATTTGATGATTAATTGATGAGTGGGTGACTAATTCTTGACTTGATAACAATCCTTATCTTCTCTTGTCTTCCCAAAACATCATTGATAACGTCAAAATTGAAGCCACTCGAAAACATGAAAGTTGTAGGAAATTGTCTCAGCTTTCTTGTGTAAAAACTTCAGCTCATTTGGACTTCTAGAACTCTATATATGGGCCAAATACTGAACAGTGCTCGGGCTGGAAGACAGATTCGGGCTTCTTTATTGTTGCTATAATTTGGACTTGAAAATGACCTTTTTAGATCTTAGGCTCTATGTGAAAGTTGTAGGCCTATATTGTACCTTTACATCCATATAAAATAGACCAAAATCTGAGATCTACAGCTCCAGATTTGACCCAATTACTAAACAGTGTTCCAGTTTGGATTGCACCAGCATCTCTTTTCTAAGTTTGGTCATCTCTTCGTCCTTTCAATTTCAGTTCTTAAATTCATCAACAATTTCAGTTCTTAAATTTATCAATCAATCTTTTCATTTATGTGATAGGCCTACATTTAAAATGAACATTTATCACAAATTAAAGGTATCTTATATTATTAGATATATTATTATAAAACATGTTTTAGTTAAGGAGTTATTGATACTTCAAGTGCAAAAATAATGATATAAAACCTTGATAAAAATACACTTTTAAGTATCAATCACACCCCCAACTAGCTTATTACTAGTCCCTAGCAATCAAAACATTAAAATAGAAAAATACTTTGCAAATTCCATAAGGCAAGGTAGTCATCATTGAACTTCCATTAATTTATCCAGATAAACAAACTCTCATTAAATTTATATACCTGCTCAATACCTCTTAACAAGATATTCATAAACCTTTCTTTTGTGCTCAATATATCAACACATAATTATGGGGCTTTTCTTGGAAGAAAACAAAATTTTTGTTCTAATGTTTAAGGTTAACTTTCTTGGGTTGGGATTATTATTTTTTTTTTTTAAATATATATACATATATATACATTGGAGATGAATATTTCAATATGACCTACTTCTTGTAAATCATTATCATCTCCAGGTTGCTTGCAAATGTTGAAATATTCATCTCTAATGTCATGTTTTCAAATGATGGCTTCATCAGTCCATTCCTACAATTAATCAATGTGTTAGAAGTTGCAAGAAACGGACGTCCTAAAATAACAGGAAATGAATTACATGCTTCAACAGGTTGTGTGTCCAAGACAACAAAATCCACAGGATAAATGAATTTATCGACTTGCACTAACACATCTTCGACTATTCCTCTAAGCACTTTTACAGATCTATCGACAAATAAAAGAGTTATAGAAGTTGGTTTTAACTCACCTAGATTGAGACTCTGAAAAACTGATATGGAAGTAAATTCACACTAGCTCCAATATCAAGTACGACTCTTTCAATTTTATGTTCTCCAATAAAGCAAGAAATTGTAGGATAACAAGGGTCTTTATATTTCAAAGCATTATTGTTCTGAAGAATGACACTTACTTGTTCGGCTAAAAAGGCTTTCTTTTTCACATTCAGTTTCCTCTTCACAGTGCATAGATCTTTCAAAAATTTAGCATAAGAAGGAACATGTTTAATAGCATCCAGTAAAGGTATATTGATTCTTACCTGTTTGAAAGTTTCAAAAATTTCAGAGTTGTGATTGACTTTCCTTTGTTTGGTCATGGCATGAGGAAATGGAAGTACTGGCAGGGAATCAGTATTTTCTTTGCAATTTTCAGATTCAACCCCTTCCTTACCCTTAGAGATTGACCTATCATCTTTCTCATAAGGTTTAAGAGTGGGTTTTTCAATAATCTTATCACAGCGAAGAGTAGTGACTGATTTGACTTGATCCACATGTTACATTTGCATTATATTGCCCCTTAAGATTTTGTTGTGGTTGAGATGGAAACTTACCTTTCTCTTGGAAATTGAGAGCAGATGTCAATTTTGCAAGAGTATCTTTAAAATCTATCATGTTTTGAGCAAGTTGAGTATTGTTTGTCTCTTGCTTTTCAATGAATGCATGCAATGTTTCCTCAAGATTTCTTCGAGGAGGTGGAGCATAAGAAGGTACATATCCATGAGAATTTTGGAAATTTTGGTGTGCTTGAAACGGTGGTTGTGAAGTTTGTACATTATTATTATCACTCTTCCAACTGAAATTTAGGTGATTTCTCCAACTAGGGTTGTATGTTTGGGAGTATGGGTTGTGGTTGGCCCTTTAGAAACTGTTTAAAGCATGGGCTTGTTCATGGAGACAATCCTTAAAAGAAGGCAAGATTGGACAGTTATTGGTTGAGTGTTCATTTGTTTCATATATTTGACACACAAAGTTTTCAATAGATTTTAATTGACCACTCTTTTTCAATTCTAGTGCCTCGACTTTTCTAGCTAAAGATGTAAACTTAGCTTAGAGGTCATGATCTTCCTTAAGGTTGTATATACCTCCACTAGATGTATGAGGTTGAGTTTTACCCGGTGCCTCATAAGTACCCGCGTGTCCCAATTTTGAGCATTTTCAGCTAACAAGTCTAAATACTCCATTGCTTCATCAGGATCTTTATCTTCAAAAGTTCCATTGCATATCAATTCAACCATTTGCCTATCTCTAGGTGTTAACCCTTCATAGAAATGTGAAACCAATCTCCATGTTTCAAAACCATGATGAGGGCAAGTACTAAGCAAGTCTCGATACCTATCCCAACATTTGTAAAATGTTTCTCCTGGTTTTTGAGTGAAAGTGGTGATTTGTCTCTTGAAAGAGTTTGTTCTATGAGATGGGAAAAACTTCTTTAAAAATTGTTGTTGCATTTCATCCCAAGCACGAATGGATCCTGGTCTTAAATTTTGTAGCCATGTTTTAGCTTTATCTTTTAATGAAAAAGGAAAAAGCTTTAATCTGATTGTGTTCATGCTACAATTTAAATTATTATATGTGTTGTGGACCTCTTCAAATTCCCTTAAATGCAAGTATGGATTTTTCAATTCTAAGCCATGAAAAGAAGGTAAAAGTTGAATAATGCCTGGCTTAAAATTAAAATGAGATACATCGGAAGGAAAAACTATGCATGATGGTGCGCCTGTTCTTGTGGGATTCATATGGTCTCTAAGTGTTCTAGCATAGTTATTCTCATTATTCTTATTATGAAGTGATTGATTATCTTCTTCGGCCATATTTTCTGAAAATGATGAGGATATACCACTTGATGTACGTGACCACACTCTCATACACGTGTAGGATAAAATAAAAGGAAAAAGAAAAGAAAAGAAGAAGAAACAAAGTTATATACAAGAAAAGTGAAAAGAGAAAATAAAATAAATATTATAATTTATACAAAACTTACATCCCCGGAAACGACGCCAAAAACTTGACATGACTAAAAGATTGATGTCTTCTCCCAAACGTAGGAGTGTCGAAATAATAAATAACCCGGCAAGACCGGGGTCGAACCACAGGGAGGTTAATTGTACAAATTATAAACAACAACAATAGTAACAATAATAATAACAATAATAATAGTAGCAATAATAATACTAATAATACTAGTAGTAGTAGTAATAGTCGTAGTAGTAGTAGTAGTAGTAGTAATAAAGAAAAAGAAGAAGAAGAAAAGTTGATGAGAACTTTAAGATGGAAAATTAACGTAAGGAATAAATAATGATAACAAACAATGTCAAGGTTAGAGGATCCATTAATGGTATGTCAAACAAGTGTAGTATAAACTCTTATTATTTAATTGGAAACCACACACAAAGGAGGTTCCAATCAGATTACAGATTGTTAACATGATTACATTAGTCATCTTATTTGATTAATGCTAATACTTGTAAATCTCGTCAAGCATTCATGATTATAACTTATGTTAACAACAAATCAAGATCCTTTCATAGCTTAGGTGTCGGTTATACCATACAGTATGGGCTATGAAAGTGCCAAACATTTGTTGTACCAAGTGTAATGAGTGGTGGTGGTGGTTGTTGTGCACGCGCTGCTCGCCCATCCACCTACTTCCACGATTCTATATTCAACAGTAACCTGTCGGTCTGTCACTCCCTATGTAGTGTTTGTTTTTTTCACAAAACAAAAAAAAGATTCAATTACAATTACTGTGTACTTTTAACAATTCTTATTTTATTTTCACTCTTATTGTAATTTCAATTTAGGTTACCTTTGCAGAATATTATAAAATTGTGTTTGCATTGTTTCATCACTATTCATTGGATGGTTCATATGATATATAACGTTTTTTATTTAAGTTACATTTTTTTATTTATAACTTTACTATTCCAGATTATATTAGCATGATTTTATATATTGATATTTTTTTATAATTTGCGTTTTCCTGTATGTATAAAGTGTTGAGAAATATTTTGGTGACGAATTAAAAATCAGTTTTGTAAAATAAAAATTTATTTATAGTTAAAAAATTGAAAAGGAAATGAACAAGTTAAAAAAAAAAGAAGCATATCCCATCCAGATTTGAGCACATAAAACTTCAACTGACTCTCTAAAGTTTTAATTTATCTATTTATTTGGTCTTATTGTTTTCTTATTTCACCTTTCAACCCTATTTCACATAAAACGTAAAAAAAAAGTTTAGTTTTTTTCTGACCCTGAGAACAGACTATTTCAAAGTTTATGAAAAAACTAAATCACTCTTTGTCAATAGTTTTGTATGTTGTATAACACTTGGTACAACAAATGTTATACCAAGTGTTAATATGTTATACCATACAGTATGAGCTATGAGAGTGCCAAATATTTGTTGTATCAAGTATTATACAACATAAATCAAGATTAGTTATTTAACAAGCAAAGTATTAAAGAGTGAACAAGATAACAAATACAAAAGATGTTAGTATCAAACATTAAAGTCTATATTAAGTTTACACTATACTTATTCTTACACCATTAGTGTAACCTTTTCACCTTGACATAATAAACTTAGCTAGACATAATGAAAGAAAGAAAAATAAATAAACAAAATTAGAACATAAATAAGATAAAAGTTAGCTAAGTAAATGAAAGGCATAAACTTGATATTAATGAAAGCAAAGCATAAACATTACAAAAAATACAAAGAGGGAAAGTAAGAGCATGATCTTGATCTGGAAACCAAGATGCCTAAATACATGGTAAATGCCTCTTTTTATAAGCCAAAATTAGAAATTATTGATTTGATTACTAATTTGAGTGGGTGACCAACTCTTGACTTAGTAACAATCCTTATTTTCTCTTGTCTGCCCAAAACGTCATTGATAACGTCAAACTTGAGGCCACTCAAAAAAATAAAAGTTATAGGAAATTGTCTCAGCTTTCTTGTGTAAAAAGGTTAGGTCATTTGGACTTCTAGAACTCCAAATATGGGCCAAATACTGAACAGTGCTCGGGCTGGAAGACGGATTCGGGTTTTGTTTTTATTATTGTTACAATTTGGACTTGAAAATGACTTTTTTAGATCTTGGGCTCCATATAAAAGTTGTAGACCTATGTCTTACCTTTCCATCCATATAAAATAGACCTAAATCTGAGATCTACAGCTCTAGATATGACCCAATTACCGAACAGTGTTCCAGTTTGGATTGTACCGGCATCTCTTTTCTAAGTTTGGTCATCTCTTCGTCCTTTCAATTTCAGTTCTTAAATTCATCAATCAATCATTTCATTTATGTGATAGGCCTGCATTTAAAATGAATATTTACCATAAATTAAAGGTATCTTATATTATTAGATATATTATTATAAAACATGTTTTAGTTAAGGAGTTATTGATACTTCAAGTGCAAAATAATAATATAAAACCTTGATAAAAATACACTTTTAAGTATCAATCAGGTGCCCATTTTGTTTAAAAGAGAAGTGAAGAAGAGATGCAAAGAAAATAGTGGGAACAAGGAATTGAACAAATATATACACAGATATGAATTATTATGGGAAACTAAAAGAACCGACTTAAGAGTCACAGAGTACCGTTATCTGCCATTTGACCGGGGTTGGAGAAAGACTAATGATTAGTACTTAAAAATGCATTTTTATCATGGTTTATATCATCATTTTGCACTTGAAGTATCAATAACTCCTTAACTAAAGCATGTTTTATAATAATATATCTAATAATATAAGATACCTTTAATTTGTGGTAAATATTCATTTTAAATGCAGGCCTATCACATAAATGAAAGGATTAATTGATGACTTTAAGAACTTAAATTGTAAGGGCAAAAAGATGGCCAAACTTAGAAAAGAGATGTCGGTGCA
>NW_011509063.1:0-573 GCF_000495115.2 Populus euphratica | reverse complement strand
AGATGAGAGCCCTCTATTGAAGAGTAGACAATGAAGTGTAAGAGATATGTAACATTTCTAAAATGACATGAGGTATGATAACCCTTAATTGGAGAAAGATCTTTACAAATAGTGGGAGGTTAATAGCCTCCTTGGTGATGGTATGGGGGCTCAAGAGCCTCTACTGAAGAGTGGTTATTTTGTGATAGTGGATGGCTTGTGGCTTTCCTAGTGATGTAATACGATGTGAGAGTCCTATATTGGAGAGAGGTTATACCCAAGAGTGAGAGATCTAATATCATCCTTAGAGATAATATAAAGGTTGAAAGCCCTACTAGAGAGTCATGCCAGTTTGAGACTCTATTGGAGAGCCGAGAGATCCAAGATCAATCCTTGGAGAATTGGTGGGGTCTTTTAGCATCACCTAAAAAATGTGTCAGTTCAAAACTACAGTAGAGAATAAGTGATTTAAGATCAACCCTAGTGAATTGGTGAAAGGCTTTTAGGCATCATCTAGAGAATGATATTTTTGTAATAGGGAGACATCATACCTATCTATTAAAGATTATGGGATTGTTGCCCTAGGGAAACCAA
>NW_011509170.1:0-553 GCF_000495115.2 Populus euphratica | reverse complement strand
CTTAACAGAAAATTAATTAATTCATAGATGGTCAAGATGCTCTCGCGCTAGCACCACTTGTAACAATTGTTTAATGAAAAAAGGCAAGTGAATCCCTGCCTCTTTATGCCAAGAGAATCTTAGTAAGTAATTAACAAGTAGCACTCTTCAATCATAGCATGATGGTCTAGCAAATTATCATAATTAGATTTATATATATATATAATATGAGATATTCAGATTAATTTACATATATCACTATTAATTTCTAAATTTATTAAATACTTTATAAATTTAATAAACAAATAAAATACTACAAAGATAACAAATATACATATAAAAATTTAAATTTAAGATACAGAAACAAAAGATTTTCTGCCAAGACCATTAAGCTAAGAAGCTAACAAGTCCAGAATTTCACATTCTGTTATACTTGCATAATAAATGAATCATGCCGATTGTAATTTTAATTCCAAAATTTGCTGCACATGACTAGTTAAAGACATTTATACCCTTTTTGCCAATTTTATCATTTTATTATGCTTAAAATAATAATAAAAATATAATTATACCC
>NW_011509056.1:0-574 GCF_000495115.2 Populus euphratica | reverse complement strand
AAAATAAAATGCATTTTTACTTCATGGTTTTATATTTATTTTCTTTTACTTTTCTTATTTTTTATAATTGTATATTCAGTTAAAAAATTAATTCCAAAAATTTCTTGTTATAACGTATTTGTAATATACCATTCTTTTCTTTCTAAAATATTCGCATAAAAAAATATTAAAATATGAGAATCATTTATGGTTATCATAAGTTGTTGTTTAAGAAACATTTGTTAAGGCTGTAGGGGAGGGGGGTGGAGCAAGCAAAGAGGAAGCGTATTATTAATCTAACAGGTTTTTAATTGAAGAAAATCTATTTTATTCTTATTTCAAATCATTTAGAATTTTTTATAAATTCTAATTACTTTTGATTTTTATCAAATTAAGAAGAAAGTAGATTTTTTATTTATTTAAAAATATACATATTTAAAAGAAAAGAAGAAAATATACTATAAAATTATTTTTTTAATGGAATTGGAATTGTTATTTTCTTGTAAAAAAAATTACATATCTAGGATTTGTTTCAAGCCTTTCGTCTCTCAATCCCTTCTACCGAAATAATAGAAAATCCAAGATTGGATCATTT
>NW_011509058.1:0-574 GCF_000495115.2 Populus euphratica | reverse complement strand
TAAGAAGTCATGAAAACAACAATAAAAAAAAATCTTGTCACTCTTTAACAAGCTAGCAATGAGGAATTTAGTTTAATATTTTCATATCACTCATAAGAAATTATCGGTAATTATCAAGGTATGATCAACTACCTGATTATTTTGTTTTTTAAGATTATGAAATTGTTATTCTTATTGATTTATTCTATAAAAAATAGCTTATTAATCAATGTTATTCAATTTTTTAACTTGAATTATATCTTTATATATGCTCAGATAATTGAATTTTCTTCACTTTTTTTTGTGTTTTTCTCTAGTTTGACAAGGAAACAAAATAGACATGGTAAATTTCTAAATTATTGATTATTGATGGCCAAAGGTCTTAAAAAACAGAAAAAATAGTATATCATAATTAACTAACACCAACAGAAAAGCTAAAAATAAAATAATTAAAAAATTAAAATTAATAAAAATACATAAAAAAATAATAAATATAAAAACTATAATCCATAAATAGGAGCAATTTAAGTCTGTTTTGTGATTCAGAATGGTTTAAAAGTTTATCTTTAAAGTAAATTTGATTTCAAAAAGGTTT
>NW_011509053.1:0-575 GCF_000495115.2 Populus euphratica | reverse complement strand
TTGGTCAAATTGACTGAATAGAGAAATTGAAATGAATGTGAGAAATTGAGAATTACAATCTCACATAGTCATGTTCTTGGAGACGTGTTCTTTGGATTTCAAGAGTAGAGTAGTGTAAGTAAGAATATATTTAGTTGAAGAGACACAAATATAAAAATAAGTTTATTTTTGTGATAATTTAAAGTGAATTTGTGTATTAATAAAATAGAAGCTATATAAGGGACATGTTTACATAAATAATTTTTATTTTTAAAATATCATTGTAAAAAACTCAATTCCAAAATTATCAAACTAAAAATAATAAAAATAATTATTATCATAATTTAAAAATTAAATTTAGAGATTAATCCGAGATAAAGTCTAAGTCATAGGTTAAGAAGGTTAACACGGATTGACCCGAGTTAATATAAAAATAAAAATAATTATTATTATAATTTAAAATCTGACTTGAAGGTTGATCTAGTGGAAGGCCATGATCATGACTCGGGTTAACCATTAATTTAGATCAACATAAAAATAAAAATAAAAATTATTATATTTTTAAAATTCAAACCTAGGGTTGATATGAGGCAAGG
>NW_011509055.1:0-575 GCF_000495115.2 Populus euphratica | reverse complement strand
AGTTGTATAGTTAATTATATAATAATTATTAAAAATTTATATAATTATTAATTTTAAAATTTATAAAATTAATTATGAGATTAGTTGAAGTATATATAAACTGATTCGATTAATATAAAAAAAATAAATTAAAAAGTTTTATTTGAATTTATTATTTATTTTTTTTAATATATTTAGAGTTACGTTCGGTTAGTACATCAAAATAAAAAAAATAAATGAGGATATAAATACATTTAATTGAAAAGATGAAATAAATATAAAAAAATATTTATGAAACAATGTTAAAATAAATTTTTATGCTTTCAAAATAGAAAATATAAAAAAAATAAATCATCATATTTCTATTATCTTTGTTTATTCTATTACAAGATGGTAACGAAATACTACCAGTTAATCTTCATCTATTTTATTACAAGAATATTAAGAATGAATCTCTCAATCAATCATAAATATTAAAATTAAATTATTAAATTAAGCAGGTTTGCCTAGGTAAATTAAAGCAATGCCATTAGGAATTTTTTTATAAAAAAATTTAAAATGTTTTTATTAAGTTTTTTAAAATTAAATACCAAATT
>NW_011509054.1:0-575 GCF_000495115.2 Populus euphratica | reverse complement strand
TTCTCTAATTAAGAAATGCATTGCTTAATAAGGTAAACCCTCGACCAGAGACAGAAAATTACACACAATCGACAAGAGCTCAGAACTTGCATGAATTTGTACCAAGGATCAGGAACCCTTTTCGGTCGGAACGGCAATAAAATTGGCCATTTGCACCTTATTAAGGTTTCATGAGAATAAAAACTATAAGGAAAAGGGACTGCACCCCTTCTAGGTTCTTTCCTGTTTAATTGTTTATCTAATTAATTCTTTGGTTATGTATTTTTGTCTGGTAGCCTGTTTGCAGTACATCTTTAAAAAATTAACAAACTTATTGATTTTTTTTTTCTGTCAATCCCATTGCAAATTGCTTGATATTTCATTAGTTGATTGGACCAAACTAATGCAATGTTCTAGGTACAGATGGATGTTTAAAAAATCAATTTTTTTTTAAAAAAATAATAATCTTAATACATGAGATACCTACTCACTAAAAAAATAAATGTCTCAATTACTTATTCTTTTCAAAATAACTAAATGGTTAAACTTCGCATTCGATTCCAATTTGCAAATAATTTAATTAATATATTTTTTCC
>NW_011509051.1:0-576 GCF_000495115.2 Populus euphratica | reverse complement strand
GGTTTAGTTTGAACTTTAGAACCACAAAAATAAAATAAAAAATAATGAATTAACTAAATCAAATTAAAAAGAAAAATTATAAACTAGATATTCATTATAAACTAAAAATAAACTAAAAGCTTGTTAAATCAAAGCGCGTAAAAATAGTATAATTAAAAAATTCATGATTTTAAAAAATATAAAATTGAACCAGTCCATCTATTCACTCTAATTTATTTTTTTTCTGTAAAAAAAGAAAATAGTTTGATGGTGCATACCAAACCCATTTCAACTCCTAACCAATGCTCACCATTAATACTCTGTTTAAGGGGTGCAATTAGAATGGGGTCAAGCTTAATGAAGATTTAAATTTTATTTAGAAATGCAGTATAAATTGTGTTTTTTTAATTTTAAAAAAATAATTATTAAAATTTTTTTATATATTTTTCAATTATTTTAGTGTACTGATATAAAAATAATTTTTAAAATATAAAAATATTATTTTATATATAAAAATATTTCTTCCCAATGCTCTTAAAACCACTATTCATTAACCAGCTTATTTACGGGGAAAACGTGGGGCCAGGAAACCAAGAA
>NW_011509052.1:0-576 GCF_000495115.2 Populus euphratica | reverse complement strand
ATTTTTTTAGGAATCCTAGAGAGTTTAAAAACGGGGGGAGTGAATTACAAAAGTGCCAACATTCAAGAAATAAACCGGCATATTTCGGCTCCAAAATAATATTAAAATTAAATCGTTCTATTATTTTGTGAAGAACCTAAGAATACTATTGTCAATATGGGACAATATCAAAGAAGTCGTTCAGAAATTCCTTCCAAGAATAAGAGGGTTGGGCATGAGAAATTTGTGAGTTCATATATTGAACTTGAAGTTCCTCAAATTCAATGGTGGTGAATGATGCTAGCTCCCAGGAAACTATTTCTTGGAGGAAGCTAGGGGCACTTCTGATGAATTCTGATTCTCACTCGGAGTTTCTTTTTTTATCTTATCTTATTCATTCATATTTACTAGCCTGACTTTTAATGCATGGAGAAACATGCTGGCTATGTCATGAGGACAACCATGCATGAGAAGAGTCGTTATACTAGGTCAGTGAACATCATTAATTTGAAACAGGTTTTAGTGGGACTCCCATCCGGACTGTTTCGGATTTTCCTTCAGAAACAGAATCTCAGTTATGGTAGTTAGTGGTTAAAG
>NW_011509050.1:0-576 GCF_000495115.2 Populus euphratica | reverse complement strand
GTTAGAAGCTCTACACAACATTTCACTGACCTGGTTTTTATAGCTGAAAGGATTGAACAAGCCATTGGGTTAGGTAAAATTGCTTATCTGACTGAAAAAGAACGGTTTCATTGAAAAGGAAAAAGACACTAAAGGGGGTTGTCGAGGCATTTACCGTTCTTACATATGGCTTCAACTAACTGTTGAAAAGATGCCCTTGTCGAGGAGAATAAATGATTGAAAGATTCTAGAAATTCCAATCAATGATCGTTAAATGTTTAGCCCCTTTGTATGTTATCATGCCAGTGTTCATAGCCCAAGATGTTGGCATAAGTTCTTTGTTGTTAAACTTCTTTTCCAAAGTTTCAATGAAATAATGAGTTTGTCATTCAATCATGTTTACGACCAAGTATTATTCATTTTCTTGAGAGAGTTTGCTTGTAAAGACTCACAGACACATCTTTGAACCCTTGCACGATCTTATAGATGCAATTCATCTCTCTTATCAAAATCAGTTTCCCTATTAGAGTTTTGAAAAAATTTTGATCTAGCATTTTGATTTCAAAAATAATTTGATGTTTATTCAAAAAACGATAT
>NW_011500799.1:83448-87663 GCF_000495115.2 Populus euphratica | reverse complement strand
ATATTTTAGTTAAGGAGTTATTGATATTTCAAGTGCAAAATGATGATATAAAACCATGATAAAAATGCACTTTTAAGTACTAATCAACATACCATTAGCAGATCCTCTAATCTTGACATTTATTGTTATCATTGATTAATCCTTACATTAATCTTTTATCTCAAAGTTCTCATCAACTTCTTCTTCTATTACTACTACTACTACTACTACTGCCATTACTCTTAGTATTATTATTGTTGTTGTTGTTGTTGTTGTTGTTACTATTGTTGTTGTTGTATTATTATTATCTATAATCTATACCATTAACCTCTATGTGGTTTAACCCCGGTCTTGCCGGGTTATTTATTACTTTGACACTCCTGCACTTGGAAGAAGACATCAATCTTTTGGTTGTGTAAGGCGCCCAGACCTCCTTGACTTGTTACTCAAGTCTGGCAACCAGACCTCCTCCTCATCGAGTAGCTATTACATAAAAACTCCAAGGAAAAGAGCATCCGCAAACTCATGAAAAAATTTAAGGGCTATCCAACGGTCGGATCAAAAGCTATGGCCATTTTGCCGTTTACTCATGTTTGGACAACCAGACCTCCTTGACCTATATTACTTAAGTTTGTTAACTAGACCTCCTCATTATCGAGTAGCGATTACATAAAAATCCAAGAAAACAACATCCATAAAGTCATGAAAAAATTTGAGCGCAATCCAACGGTCTGATCGAAAGTTATGGTTATTTTGACAAGTTACTCAAGTCTGGGCGGCCAGACCTCCTCATCATCGAGTAGTGATTACATAAAAACCCTAAGGAAAATAACCTCCAAAAACTCGTGAAAAAATTTAAGCGCGAACCAATGGTTTGATCGAAAGTTATGGCCATTTTGACCAGTTACTCAAGTTTGGTCAGCCAGACCTCCTTAACCAGTTACTTAAGCCTGGCAACCATACCTCCTCGTCATTGAGTAGATATTAGTAAAAAACCCCAAGAAAATGGCCTCTAAAAACTCATGAAAAAAATTTGAGGGTTATCCAACGATCTGATCGAAAGTTATTGCCATTTTGACCTGTTACTCAAGTCTAGACGACGAGACGTCCTCGACCCATTACTCAAGTTTGGCAACCATGCCTCCTTGTCAGCGAGTAGAGATTACATAAAAAGCCCATGGAAAACAACCTCTGCAAACTCATGAAAACATTTGAGGGCTATCCAGCGGTTAGATCGAAAGTTATGGCCATTTTGATAGGTTACCCAAGTCTGGGCACCCAGACCTCCTGGACCCGTTATCAAGTCTAGCAACGAGACCTCCTTATTATTAAGTAGCGATTACATAAAAACTCCAAGGAAAACAACATCCACAAACTCGTGGAAAAAGTTTAAGCGCGATCCAACGGTCTAATTGAATGTTATGACCATTTTGACAAGTTACTCATGTCTGGGCGACCAGACCTCCTTGAACCCTTACTCAAGTCTAGCGACAAGACCTCCCCATCATCGAGTAGCGATTGCATAAAAACCCCAAGAAAAACTACCTCTAGAAACTCATGAAAAACTTTAAGGGCGATCCAACAGTCTAATCAAAAGTTATGGCCATTTTGACCAGTTACTCATGTCTGGGAGGCTAGACCTCCTAAACCTGTTACTTAAGTCTGGGAGGCCTCCTCGACCCGTTACTCAAGTCTAGGGACAAAACCTCCTTATCATTGAGTAGTGATTACATAAAACCCCTAAGGAAAATGACCTTCAAAACAAGTGAAAAAATTTATGCACGATCTAACGATCTGATAGAAAGTTATGGCCATTTTGACCAGTTACACAAGTCTGGTGACAGGACCTTCTCGTCATCGAGTAGCGATTACACAACAACTCCAAGGATAACAGCATCCGCAAACTCGTGGAAAAATCTGAGCGTGATCCAACGGTTTGATTGAAAGTTATGGCCATTTTGGCAAGTTACTCAAGTCTAAGCGGCCAAACCTTCTCGACCCGTTACTCAAGTCTAGCGAATAGACCTCCTCGTGATCAAGTACTGATTGCACAAAAACCTTAAAGAAAACGACCTTCAAAAACTCGTGAAAAAATTTAAGCGCAATCCAACGATCTGATCGAAAGTTATGGCCATTTTGACTAGTTGCTCAAGTTTGGGCGGCTAGACCTCCTCATTGCCGAGTAGTGATTAGATGCAAATCATAAGGAAAATAGCCTCCGGAAACTCGTGAAAACATTTCAGGGCGATCCAATGATCAAATTGAAAGTTATGGCCATTTTGATCGGTTACTCAAGTCCAGGCAACCAGACCTCCTCATCAGCAAGTAGCGATTATACATGAACCCAAAGGAAAACAACATGTACCTAAAGGAAAATAGTCTCTGGAAACTCGTGAAAACATTTGAGGGCGATCCAATGATAGGATCGAAAGTTATGGCTATTTTGACCGGTTTCTCAAGTCTGGGCCACTAGACCTCCTTGACCCATTACTCAAGTTAGGCGATTAGACCTCCTCTTCATCAAGTAGCCATTACATAGAAAATCTAAGGAGAACAACCTCTAAAAACTTGTGAAAAAATTTGAGGGCGATCCAACGATCAAATTGAAAGTTATGGCCATTTTGACTAGTAACTCAAGCCTAGGCAACTAGACCTCCTCATCACCAAGTAGCAATTACACAGAAACCCAAATTTCAATTGAAAAAGTGAGAACAATAATGCACAAACTTCACAACCACCATTTCAAGCTCATCATAATTCTCAAAATTCTCATGGATATGCACCTGCTTATGCTCCACCTCTTAGAAGAAATCTTGAGGAAACATTGCATGCATTCATTGAAAAGCAAGAGACAATCAATATTCAACCTGTTCAAAGCATGATCTAATAATATAAGATACCTTTAATTTGTGGTAAATGTTCATTTTAAATATAGGCCTATCACGTAAATGAAAAGATTGATTGATGACTTTAAGAACTTAAATTGCAAGGGCAAAAAGATGACCAAAATTAGAAAATAGATGTCGGTGCAATCCAAACCGGAACACTGTTCGGTAATTGGGTCATATCTGGAGCTATAGATCTCAGATTTAGGTCTACTTTCATATGGATCCGAGATCTGAAAAGGTCATTTTCAAGTCCAAATTGTAGCAACAACAAAGAAGCCCGAATCTGTCCTCCAGCCCGAGCACTGTTCAGTATTTTGGCCATATCGGGAGTTCTAGAAGTCTGGAGTTCTAGAAGTCCAAAAGAGCTGAATGTTTTACACAAGAAATATGAGACAATTGTCTACAACTTTCATGTTTTCAAGTGGCTCCAATTTTGACGTTATCAATGATGTTTTGGGCAGACAAGAGAAGATAAGGATTGTCACCAAGTCATGAGTTGGTCACCTATTCATCAATTAGTCATCAAATCAATAGTTTTCAATTTTGGCCTATAAAAGGAGGCATTTGCCATGCATTTAGGCATCTTGGTTTCCAGATCAAGATCATGCTCTTACTTTCTCTCTTTGTATTTTTTGTAATGTTTATGCTTTGCTTTCATTAATATCAAGTTTATGCCTTTCATTTCATTTCCTTTACTTAGTTAACTCTTATCTTATTTATGTTCTTATTTTGTTTATTTATTTTTCTTTCTTTCATTATGTCTAGCTAAGTTTGTTATGTTAAGGTGAAAAGTTTACACTAATGGTGTAAGAATAAGTATACTATAAACTTAATATGGACTTTAATGTTTGATACTAATATGTTTTATATTTGTTATCTTGTTCACTCTTTAATACTTTGCTTGTTAAATGACTAATCTTGATTTATGTTGTATAACACTTGGTACAACAAATGCTTGGCACTTTCATAGCCCATACTGTATGGTATAACCAACACCGGAGCCATGAAAGGAACTTGATTTGTTGTTAACATAAGTTATAATCATGAATGCTTGACGAGATTTACAAGAATTAGCATTAATTGAATAAGATGACTAATGTAATCATGTTAACAATCTATAATCAAATTGGAACCTCCTTTATTTGTGGTTTCCAATTGAATAATAAGAGTTTATATTATACTTGTTTAACATACCATTAGTGGAATCTCTAACCTTGACATTTGTTATTATCATTGTTTAATCCTTACATTAATATTCCTTCTCAAAGTTCTCATCTTCTTCTCCTTCTTTTTTCTTTATTATTATTATTATTATTATTATTATTATTATTATTATTATTATTATTAT
>NW_011500799.1:67155-83409 GCF_000495115.2 Populus euphratica | reverse complement strand
TACTAATTTTATTATTATTATTATTATTGTTATTATTTATTGTTATTGTTGTTTATTGTTATTTATAATTTGTACAATTAACCTCCCTATGGTTCGACCGCGGTCTTGTCGGGTTATTTATTACTTCGACACTCCTGCACTTGGGAGAAGACATCAATCTTTTCATCGTGTCAAGTTTTTGGCACCGTTGCCGAAGAGGTAAGTTCTTGTATAAATTATAGTAGTTGTTTTATTTTCTCTTTTCACTTTTCTTATATATAACTTTGTTTTTTATCTCTTGTTTCTTCTTTTGTTTTCTTCTTCCTTTGTTTTCTTCTTCCTTTTATTCTATTCCTACACGTGCATGAGAGTGTGGTCACGTACATCAAGTGGTAGACTTTGTAGGGTATCCTCATCATTTTCAGAAAATATGGTCGAAGAAGATAATCAATCACTTCATAATGAGAATAATGAGAATAACCATGTTAGAACACTTAAAGACCACATGAATCCCACAAGAATAAGTGTACCATCATGCATAGTTTTTCCTCCTGATGCATCTCATTTTAATTTTAAACCGGGCATTATTCAACTTTTACCTTCTTTTCATGGCTTAGAATTCTAAAATCCATACTTGCATTTAAGGGAATTTGAGGAGGTCTGCAACACTTATAATAATTTAAATTGTAGCATGAACACCATCAGATTAAAACTTTTTCCTTTTTCATTAAAAGATAAAGCTAAAACATGGCTACAAAATTTAAGACCAGGATCCATTCGTGCTTGGGATGAAATGCAACAACAGTTTTTGAAGAAGTTTTTCCCATCTCACAGAACAAACTTTTTCAAAAGACAAATCACTACTTTCACTCAAAAACCACGAGAAACATTTTACCAATGTTGGGATAGGTATCGAGACTTGCTTAGTACTTGCCCTCATCATGGTTTTGAAACATGGAGATTGGTTTCACATTTTTATGAAGGGTTAACACCTAGAGATAGGCAAATGGTTGAATTGATGTGCAATGGAACTTTTGAAGATAAAGACCCTGATGAAGCAATGGAGTACTTAGACTTGTTAGCTGAAAATGCTCAAAATTAGGACACCGCGGGTACTTATGAGGCACCGAGTAAAACTCAACCTCATACATCTAGTGGAGGTATGTACAACTGACACGACTAAAAGATTAATCTCTTCTCCTAAGTGCAGGAGTGTCGAAGTAATAAATAACCCAGCAAGACCGGGGTCGAACCACAGAGAGGTTAATTGTACAAATTATAAACGACAATAGTAATAACAACAACAACAACAATAACAACAACAACAATAATAATAGTGATAACAATAGTAATAATAATAATAATAATAATAATAATAATAATAATAATAATAGTAGTAGTAGTAGTAGTAGTAGTAGTAGTAGTAGTAATACTAATAATAATAATAAAGAAAAAGAAGAAGAAGAAGAAGAAGATGAGAACTTTGAGATGGAATATTAACGTAACGATTAAACAATGATAATAACAAATGTCAAGGTTAGAGGTTCCACTAATGGTATGTCAAACAAGTATAGTATAAACTCTTATTATTCAATTGGAAACCACACACAAAGGAGGTTCCAATCTAATTATAGATTGTTAACATGATTACATTAGTCATCTTATTCGATTAATGCTAATACTTGTAAATCTCGTCAAGCATTCATGATTTTAACTTATGTTGACAACAAATTAAGTTCCTTTCATAGCTCAGGTGTCGGTTATACCATACAGTATGAACTATGAAAGTGCCAAGCATTTGTTGTACCAAGTGTTATACAACATAAATCAAGATTAGTCATTTAACAAGCAAAGTATTAAAGAGTGAACAAGATAACAAATATAAAATATGTTAGTATCAAACATTAAAGTCCATATTAAGTTTACACTATACTTATTCTTACACCATTAGTGTAGCCTTTTCACCTTGACATAATAAACTTAGCTAGACATAATGAAAGAAAGAAAAATAAATAAACAAAATAAGAACATAAATAAGAAGTAAAGGAGTCTAAATGAAAGGCATAAACTTGATATTAATGAAAGCAAAACATAAGCAATACAAAAAATACAAAGAGAGAAAGCAAGAGCATGATCTTGATCTGGAAACCAAGATGTCTAAATGCATGGCAAATGCCTCCTTTTATAGGCCAAAATTGGGAACTATTGATTTGATGACTAATTGATGAGTGGGTGGCCAACTCTTGATTTGGTGACAATCCTTATCTTCTCTTGTCTGCCTAAAACGTCATTGATAACGTCAAAATTGGAGCCAGTTGAAAACATGAAAGTTGTAGCCAATTATCTCAGCTTTCTTGTGTAAAACATTCAGCTCATTTCAACTTTTAGAACTCTAGATATGGCCAAAATACTAAACAGTGCTCGGGCTGGAGGACAGCTTCGGACTTGAAAATGGCCTTTTTAGATCTTGGGCTCCATATGAAAGTTGTAGGCCTATGTCTTACCTTTCGATCCATATAAAGTAGACCTAAATTTGAGATCTATAGCTCCAGATATGACCCAATTACCGAACAGTTTCCGGTTTGGATTGCACCGACATCTCTTTTCTAATTTTGGTCATCTCTTTGCCCTTGCAATTTAAGTTCTTAAAGTCATAAATCAATCCTTTCATTTATGTGATAGGCCTGCATTTAAAATGAACATTTACCACAAATTAAAGGTATCTTATATTATTAGATATATTATTATAAAACATGTTTTAGTTAAGGAGTTATTGATACTTTAAGTGAAAAATGATGATATAAAACCATGATAAAAATGCACTTTTAAGTACTAATCACACCCCCCAACCAGCTTATTACTAGTCCCTAGTAATCAAAGCATTAAAATAGAAAAACAATTTGTAAATTCCACAAAGCAAGGTATTCATCATTCAACTTCTATTAATCTATCCAAATAAACAAACTCTCATTAAATTTATATATCTGCTCAATACCTCTTAACAAGATATTCATAAACCTTTCTTTTGTGCTCAATGTATCAACACATAATTATGGGGCTTTTCTTGGAAGAAAACAAAATTTGTTTTGTTCTAATGTTTAAGGTTAACTTCCTTGGGTTGGGATTATTATTTTTGTCTTCTTCTTTTTTTTTCTTTTTTTTTTTTAAATATGTATACATATAATTTAAAAACACCATGCATCTTTAACCCATGTAACGAGCTTTCGACTAATGACTCCCAGACCAGTTGGTCTTAGGGCATTAGGTGTTTAGACACCCCTACGAGCTTAGTAACTCGGGTCGCAGATACTGATATGTAGATAGTGCAATGTTTGATTCCCTTAAGCTTTTCTCCTTAACCCATGTAACAAGCGTTGGGCCAATAGCTCCCAAGTTAGTTGACTTTAGGGTATTAGGTGTTAAAACACCCTTTCAGGGTTAATTGCTTAGGTTAGGGAGGCTACGAAACCAAACTTATCTACATTTTTATTATTATCATCTTTTTTTTTTTTAATTTTTTTTTCTTTTTTTTTAATTATATACAATCCCTTTCCCTTAGTTGTTACCTTTAACAAAAGAATATAAATAGTGTAATAATCCAATATGCAACCCACAATCATATGTTAAAGTGTGTGTGTGTAAATTAAGGTTTAAGAATACATGTTAAATAAGTATATGAGCAGAATTAAGTGATAACAATGCGAGAGTTTGTAAACCTGAATATTTCAAGAAGTATTATAATAGACCTTGTTAAGAATGGTTACTAAGATGCGTCTCAAGAGTCACTTTAACAAAAGAACTCCTTTACTCTGCCATCCTAGTAACAACAATTATGCACATGCTTTATGAAATGAAAAACAATTTTTTTTTATCAACTACTACCCTTTCCCCCCAACCAAAACGAGACATTGTCCTCAATGTTCTAAGGTGGAAGGATAAAGTATAAAAGATATTACCTGAATTAATGAACACTAACAAACCTGAAACACACTGAAACAAAAATAAGAAATAACATAACACAATAATAAAACCAAAAGACACAAAAATTCACAAATGAAGGCTCAAATCCAATCTAAGCTTTTTACAGCTTTCCTTAGATGACCAATTTATGCGACTCATGGAAGGATCAATTACAGGAATGAAAGATTGTAGTTGGTCAATCAATTATTCAGCTGTAGCAGCAGAGATTATGATTTGTCGTGCAGAAGATGTTAGAAATTCCTGTTCCACAGCATGATCAAGAAAAGACAACAACTTATCATAATAACCAATAACATTTAACAAACCTATGGGTTTATGGTGAATGTGCAGTTGAGCCCAAGAGGAAATATGAAAGATCTCTTCCAATATGCCTAAACCACAGATCTCTTCCAATGTAGAGGAAATATGAAAGATCTCTTCCAATGTGCCTAGACCACCTGGTAAAGCAATGAAGGCATCAGTATGGTTAAACATTGCATTCATTCGAGCCGACATTGTGGAGACCTGAAGTTCCTCTCCAATTGTTTTTCCAATGATGTCCCCTTATGCTAAAGCTTCGGGGACGACCCCCAAAACTTGACTACCTCGTAAAAATGCAGCTATTGACACACCTCCCATTAACCCAAGATTGCCTCCCCCATACACTAAATGAATCTTTCTCTTAGCTAGCACTTGACCAAGATGATTTGCTGATTCTAAAAACTCATTTTCTTTCCCAGGACTAGATCCACCAAAAACACAAATATTTCTTATATGATGACTTGAGGAACTTGCCATTTCTACACACTTCTGTATTTGTTGAATGTATGGGTTGAGTAGAAATGAAAGGAAGGAAGAGAGGGTTTTATAGATGAGAAATTAGAAAGGCAATCATACCACCTATATGTAGGAAGGCAATCATAACATCTATATGTAGGCCAGCCAGCTAGAGTCTCACACACTCTCTCTCTCTCTTTATTTATTTATTTATTTACTTTTGAAAAAGCATGTGTATATACAGGTAGTTGTGATTGTGGCTCACACCTTCCCTTGGTTTTACGTCCAAGAACGGCTTAAACACCCTCTATGGGTCGGGGATAGGCTTCCCATCCAGTTTTCTTAAAAACCAGGAAACATGGTTTTTTTTAGTCAGATTCCCAAGACTATATCAAGCATGTTCCTTATGGAATATTGGCCATAAATCATGAATTGCACGATGCTTATCTCGACTATGATGAGACTTAAGAGTCAATAAAAGATTATCTAAAGTCTCTCTGTGTTTTGAAATAAATCCCATTTTTTGACAATTTCACAGGTTTTGCGGAATGCATGTGATTCCTTCAATATGGTGGGCCAATAAAATCTTTTTTTTTGGTAAGTTGACGTATATATTAAAGGAAAACGATACAAAAATTATAAGGGGCATACTTGCACCAGCGCTTGAAGGGCCAATAAAATCCGCTTTGTAAGATTTCTACAATCCTCTTTTTTGACAAGAAATGATCCTCACGTGCCTTAGAGTGATAAAATTTAATGAAATTACTTACCTCATTGTCGAGAATGTATTTTTGAATTATTTGACCAGGACAATATTTGAATAAGTTAGGGTCATCACAATAAAAGCTCTTCACTTCGTTCAAAAACTTTTCTTTGTCTTGGATACTCCAATCAGCTGGCAAATCTCCTAAAGCAAGAAAATTGATATTTTTATCATACCAAGGCATTGGACTAAGAGAAAGTAAGGATTTTTTAGGAAAGTAATCATTGATTGGCGTGATGTTAGATGTCGAATCTATTGTCACTATTGACAAAAGATTCGCATCAACATTTTCGGTGCGTTTTTCATCCATGATTTCTTCCTCAGAATAAATCATTTGCAAATCTTCAGATTCATCCAATTCATTTTTACTTAAAGTAGATTCAAGTTGATCATAAACTAATTCGTCAATATGATATACTTCTTGTAAATCATTATCATCTCCAGGTTGCTTGCAAATGTTGAAAATATTCATCTCCAATGTCATGTTTCCAAATGATAGCTTCATCAGTTCATTCCTATAATTAATCAATGCGATAGAGGTTGCAAGAAACGGACGTCCTAAAATAACAGGAAATGAATTACATGCTTCAACAGGTTCTGTGTCCAAGACAATAAAATCCACAGGATAAATGAATTTATGGACTTGTACTAACACATCTTCAATTATTCCTCTAGGCACTTTTACAGATCTATCGGCAAGTAAAAGAGATATAGAAGTTGGTTTTAACTCACCTAGATTGAGACTCTGAAAAACTAAATATGGAAGTAAATTCACACTAGCACCAAGATCATGTAAGGCTCTTTCAATTTTTTGTTCTCCAATAAAGCAAGAAATTGTAGGACAACTAGGGTCTTTATATTTCAAAGCATTATTATTCTGAAGCATGGCACTTACTTGTTCTGCTAAAAAGGCTTTCTTTTTCACATTCAGTTTCCTCTTCATAGTGCATAGATCTTTTAAAAATTTAGCATAGGAAGGGGTTGAATCTAAAAATTGCAAAGAAATGACTGATTCACCGCCAGCACTTACATTTCCTCATGCCATAACCAAACAGAGGAAAGTCAATCACAACTCTGAAATTTTTGAAATTTTCAAACAAGTAAGAATCAATATACCATTGCTGGATGGCACTTACTTGTTCTGCTAAAAAGGCTTTCTTTTTCACATTCAGTTTCCTCTTCACAATGCATAGATCTTTTAAAAATTTAGCATAGGAAGGGGTTGAATATGTAGCATCCAGCAAAGGTATATTGATCCTTACCTGCTTGAAAATTTCAAAAATTAAATTGCAAAGAAATGACTGATTCACCGCCAGCACTTACATTTCCTCATGCCATAACCAAACAAAGGAAAGTCAATCACAACTCTGAAATTTTTGAAATTTTCAAACAAGTAAGAATCAATATACCTTTGCTGGATGCTGTTAAACAGATTCCTTCCTATGCTAAATTTTTGAAAGATCTATGCACTGTGAAGAGGAAACTGAATGTGAAAAAGAAAGCCTTTTTAGCAGAACAAGTGTCATTCTTCAGAACAATAATGCTTTGAAATATAAACATCCTGGTTGTCCTACAATTTCTTGCTTTATTGGAGAACATAAAATTGAAAGAGCTTTACTTGATCTTGGAGCTAGTGTGAATTTACTTCCATATTCAGTTTTTCAAAGTCTCAATCTAGGTGAGTTAAAACCAACTTCTATATCTCTTTTACTTCCCGATAGATCTGTAAAAGTGCCTAGAGGAATAATTGAAGATGTGTTAGTTGTGTCCATAAATTCATTTATCCTGTGGATTTTCTTGTCTTGGACACAGAACCTATTGAAGCATGTAATTCATTTCCTGTTATTTTAGGACGTCCGTTTCTTGCAACCTCTAACGCATTGATTAATTGTAGGAATGAACTGATGAAGCTATCATTTGGAAACATGACATTGGAGATGAATATTTTCAACATTTGCAAGCAACCTGGAGATGATAATGATTTACAAGAAGTAGATCATATTGATGAATTAGTTTATGATCAACTTGAATCTATTTTAAGTAAAAATGAGTTAGATGAATCTGAAGATTTGCAAATGATTTATTCTAAGGAAGAAATCACGGATGAAACAAGCACCGAAAATATTGATGTAAATCTTTTGTCAATAGTGACAACAGATTCGACATCTGACATCACACCAATCGATGATTACTTTCCTAACGAATCCTTACTTTCTCTTAGTCCAATGCCTTGGTATGATAAAAATATCAATTTTCTTGCTTTAGGAGATTTACCAGTTGATTGGAGTACTCAAGACAAAGAAAAGTTTTTGAATGAAGTGAAGAATTTTTATTGTGATGACCCTAACTTATTCAAATATTGTCCTGATCAAATATTTCAAAGATTCATTCCCAACAATGAGGTAAGTAGTGTCATTAAACTTTGTCATTCTAAAGCATGTGGAAGTTATTTCTCGTCAAAAAAGACAAGTGTAAAAATCTTTCAAAATGGATTTTATTGGCCCACCATGTTCAAGGACACACATGCATTCTGCAAAACTTGTGAAAATTATCAAAAAGTTGACATTGGTCAAAAAGTTTTGTTTTATAATTCTCAACTCTATTCATTCCCGAGAGAGCTAAGATCAAGATGGAACAATCCTTATGGGGCCTGTGATATTGAGAATTCAATGAATGACAATGTTTTTAAGAAAAATGGACATCGTTTGAAAGCGTACTTTGATAATTTTCCTAGTGAAAATGAATCAACTGGTTTGAATGATCTTGTAGATAAAGGTTGATTATTTTGTTTTTCTTACATTGTTTTTGTGTTTCTTTTTAAGTGATTTTTGCTAGTTTCTCTCACCCCGGTCAAATGGCGGACAACGGTACTCCATGACTTAAGTCGGTTCTTTCAGTTTCCCACAATAACTGATATCTGTGTATATATTTTTGCAATTCTTTGAATCTCTCTTCCAATTCTCATTTGAAAATGGACACTAATCTTGAAAAATTGAAAAAATATTTTCCTGCTCTGCCTCAGAATGCGATTACAAAAATTTACCATGCTAGATGTGCAAGATTGAGATTGTTAATAAATCATGGAATTCCTGAAGATATTCGCTGGTTGATTGAAGCAAAGGTCCGATTATCAGGTGAGTCCTCTAATTCCTTCATTTCACACATGCCTAGAACAGGTAAAAGCACTTTTGCAAAGAAACGTCGTGCAAAACGACTAAAAGTCTGTCATCGATGTGCTAGATGGACTTGTAATACACAATGTCATTCTTTAGGAATGGTATCTATAAACCGTGAAGATAAAATACAATTCATTAAGGATGGCCTGAGTAAGGAGTCTTTAGATAATCTTCTATGGACTCTTGAGACGCATCCTAGTGGAGATGTGCATTATGCAATTCATGATTTATGGTCATTATTTCATAAAGAACATGATCGACTTAGTCTTGGGAATCTGACTAAAAAAGACCCTGTTTGCTAGTTTTTAAGAAAACTGGATGGGAAGCCTATCCCCGACCCATAGAGGGCGTTTAAGCCGTTCTTGGATGTAAAATCAAGGGAAGATGTGAGCCACAATCACAACTACCTGTACATACACATGCTTTTTCAAAAGTAAATAAATAAATAAATAAAGAGAGAGAGAGTGCGTGAGACTCCAGTTGACCTACATATAGGTGGTATGATTGCCTTTCTAATTTCTCATCTATAAAACCCTCTCTTCCTTCCTTTCATTTCTACTCAACCCATACATTCAACAACTACAGAAGTGTGTAGAAATGGCAAGTTCCTCAAGTCATCATATAAGAAATATTTGTGTTTTCGCTGGATCTAGTCCTGGGAAAGAAAAGGAGTTTTTAGAATCAGCAAATCATCTTGGTCAAATGCTAGCTGAGAGAAAGATTCATTTATTGTATGGGGGAGGCAGTCTTGGGTTAATGGGAGGTGTGTCAATAGCTGTATTTTTAGGAGGTAGTCAAGTTTTGGGGGTCGTCCCAAAAGCTTTAGCACAAGGGGACATCATTGGAAAAACAATTGGAGAGGAACTTCAGGTCTCCACAATGTCGGCTCAAAGGAATGCAATGTTTAACCATGCTGATGCCTTCATTGCTTTACCAGGTGGTCTAGGTACATTGGAAGAGATCTTTCATATTTCCTCTTGGGCTCAACTGCACATTCACCATAAACCCATAGGTTTGTTAAATGTTAATGGTTATTATGATAAGTTGTTGTCTTTTCTTGATCATGCTGTGGAACAGGAATTTCTAACATCTTCTACACGACAAATCATAATCTCTGCTGCTACTGCTGAACAATTAATTGACCAACTACAATCCTTCATTCCTGTAATTGATCCTTCCATGAGTCGCATAAATTGGTCAACTAAGGAAAGCCGTAAAAAGCTTAGATTGGATTTGAGCCTTCATTTGTGAATTTTTGTCTTTTGGTTTTATTATTGTGTTTGTTATTTCTTATTTTTGTTTCAGTGTGTTTCAGGTTTGTTAGTGTTCGTTATTTCAGGTGATATCTTCTATACTCTATCTTTCTACCTTTAAACATTGAGGACAATGTCTCGTTTTGGTTGGGGGGAGAGGGTAGTAGTTGATCAAAAAAAAAATTGTTTTTCATTTCATAAAGCACATAATTATTGTTACTAGGATGGCAGAGTAAAGGAGCTCTTTTGTTAAAGTGACTCTTGAGACGCATCTTAGTAACCATTCTTAACAAGGTCTATTATAATACTTCTTGAAATATTCAGGTTTACAAACTCTCGCATTGCTTGAAATATTCAGGTTTACAAACTCTCGTATTGTTATCACTTAATTCTGCTCATATACTTATTTAACATGTATTCTTAAACCTTAATTTACACACAGAGACACTTTAACATATGATTGTGGGTTGCATATTGGATTATTACATTATTTATGTTCTTTTGTCATTAGCTCTACATATCAGTATCTGCGACCCGAGTTACTAAGCTCGTAGGGGTGTCTTAACACCTAATGCCCTAAGACCAACTGGTCTGGGAGTCATTAGCTGAAAGCTCGTTACATGGGTTAAAGATGCATGGTATTTTTAAATTATATGTATATATATATATATATATATATTTTTTTTTAAAAAAAGACAAAAATAATAATCTCTACCCAAGGAAGTTAACCTTAAACATTAGAACAAAATTTTTGTTTTCTTCCAAGAAAAGCCCCATAATTATGTGTTGATACATTGAGCACAAAAGAAAGGTTTATGAATATCTTGTTAAGAGGTATTAAGCAGGTATATAAATTTAATGAGAGTTTGTTTATCTGGATAGATTAATGGAAGTTGAATGATGAATACCTTGCTTTGTGGAATTTGCAAATTGTTTTTCTATTTTTACTCTTTGATTACTAGGAACTAGTAATAAGCTGGTTGGGGGGTGTGATTAGTACTTAACAGTGCATTTTTATCAAGGTTTTATATCATTATTTTGCACTTGAAGTATCAATAACTCCTTAACTAAAGCATGTTTTATAATAATATATCTAATAATATAAGATACCTTTAATTTGTGGTAAATGTTCATTTTAAATGGAGGCCTATCACATAAATGAAAGGATTGATTGATGACTTTAAGAACTTAAATTGCAAGGGCAAAAAGATGACCAAAATTAGAAAATAGATGTCGGTGCAATCCAAACCGAAACACTGTTCGGTAATTGGGTCATATCTGGAGCTATAAATCTCAGATTTAGGTCTACTTTATATGGATGGAAAGGTAAGACATAGGCCTACAACGTTTATATGGAGCCCAAGATCTGAAAAGGCCATTTTCAAGTCCAAATTGTAGCAACAACAAAGAAGCCCGAATCTGTCCTCCAGCCCGAGCACTATTCAGTATTTTGGTCATATCTAGAGTTCTAGAAGTTGAAATGAGCTGAATTGTTTACACAAGAAAGCTGAGATAATTTCCTACAACTTTCATGTTTTCAAGTGGCTCTAATTTTGACATTATTAATGACGTTTTGGGCAGACAAGAGAAGATAAGGATTGTCACCAAGTCAAGAGTTGGTCACCTATTCATCAATTAGTCATCAAATCAATAGTTTCCAATTTTGGCCTATAAAAGGAGGCATTTGCCATGCATTTAGGCATCTTGGTTTCCAGATCAAGATCATGCTCTTGCTTTCTCTCTTTGTATTTTTTCTAATGTTCATGCTCTTGGTTTCCAGACCAGGCAACTAGACCTCCTCATCACCAAGTAGCAATTACACAGAAACCCAAATTTCAATTGAAAAAGTGAGAATAACAATGCACAAACTTCACAACCACCATTTCAAGCACATCATAATTCTCAAAATGCTCATGGATATGCACCTGCTTATGCTCAACCTCTTAGAAGAAATCTTGAGGAAACATTGCATGCATTCATTGAAAAGCAAGAGACAATCAATACTCAACCTATTCAAAGCATGATAGATTTTAAAGATACTCTTGCAAAATTGACATTTGCTCTCAGTTTCTAAGAGAAAGGTAAGTTTCCATCTTAACCATAATAAAATCCCAATGGGCAAATGCAAGTAGTTCTAGAAAGCCAACACATGGATCAAGTCAAATTAGTCACTACTCTTCGTAGAGGTAAGGTTATCGAAAAACCTACTCTTGAATCTTGTGAGAAAGATGATGAGTCAATCTCTGAGGGTAAGGAAGTGGTTGAATCTAAACATTACAAAGAAAAGATTGATTCTCCACCAGCACTTCCATTTTGTTATGCTATGACCAAACAAAGAAAAGTCAATCACAACTTTGAAATCTTTGAAACTTTGAAACAAGTAAGGATCAATATACCTTTGCTGGATGCTATTAAATAGGTTCTTTCTTATGCTAAATTTTTTATAGATCTGTGCACTATGAAGAGAAAACTGAATGTGAAAAAGAAAGCTTTTTTAGCCGAACAAGTAAGTGTCATTCTTCAGAACAATAATTCTTTGAAATATAAAGATCCTAGTTGTCCTACAATTTCTTGCTTTATTGGATAATATAAAATTAAAAGAGCTTTACTTGATCTTAGAGCCAGTATAAATTTACTTCCATATTTAGTTTTTTAAAGTCTCAATCTAGGTGAGTTAAAACCAACTTCTGTAACTCTCTTACTTGTAGATAAATCTATAAAACTGCCTAAAGGAATATTAGAAATACAAGTTGATAAATTCATTTCCCTTGTGGATTTTATTATCTTGGACACACAACATTTTGAAGCATGTAATTCATTTCTTGTTATTTTAGGACGTCCATTTCTTGCAACTTATAATGCATTGATCAATTATAGGAATGGACTGATAAAGCTATCATTTGGAAACATGACATTGGAGATGAATATTTTTAACATTTGCAAGCAACCTGGAGATGATAATGATTTACAAGAAGTAAATCTTATTGATGAATTAGTTTATGATCAATTTGAATCTACCGTGAGTAAAATAGAACTTGATGAATTTGAAGATGTGCAAATGATTTATTCTCAAGAAGAAATCAGATATGAAAAAGGCACCGAAAATGTTGATGCAGATCATTTGTTAAGAGTGACAACAAATTCAACATCTGACATCACACCAATCGATAATTACTTTCCTGACGAATCCTTACTTTCTCTTAGTCTAATGCCTTGGTATGATAAAAATATCAATTTTCTTGCTTCAGGAGATTTGCCAGTTCATTGGAGTACCCAAGACAAAAGAAAGTTTTTGAGCGACATGCAAAACTTTTATTGGGATGACCTTTACTTATTCAAATATTGTCCTGATCAAATATTTCAAAGATTCATTCCTGACAATGAGGTAAGTAGTGTCATTAAAATTCTTAGAAAACTCCATACTTTTCTAAGAAATGGTCTCAATTTCGGGTGACCAACCCCTCAATCAATTCTTAAAAAACTCCACAATTTTCCAAGAAACAGTCTCAATATCAGGTGACCAGCCCATCCTAAAATTCTTAGAAAACTCCTCGCTTTTCTAAGAAACGGCTTCAATATCGGGTAACCAGCCTATCTTAAAATTCTTAGAAAACTCCATCCTTTTATAAGAAACGGTCTCAATATCGAGTGACCGGCCCCTCTTAAAATTCTTAGAAAACTCCATGCTTTTCTAAGAAATGGTCTCAATATCAGTTGACTGGCCTATCTTAAAATTCTTAGAAAACTTCACACTTTTCTAAGAAATGTTTTCCATACCAGGTAACCGACCCCTCTTAAAATTCTTAGAAAACTCCATGCTTTTCTAAGAAATGGTCTCAATATCGGGTGACCTGCCCATCTTAAGATTCTTAGAAAACTCCATGATTTTCTGAGAAATGGTCTTAATATCCGATAACCGACCCATCTTAAAATTCTTAGAAAACTCCACGCTTTTCTAAGAAACTATTTCAATATCAAGTGACCGACCCATCTTAAAATTCTTAGAAAACTCCATGCTTTTCTAAGAAATTGTCTCAATATACAATGACCTTCCTAAAAAAAATTCCATGCTTTTCTAAACAATAGCCTCAATATTGGGTGACCTGCCCGTCTTAAGATTTTAGAAATACTCCATGGTTTTTCTAAAAAAAATGGTCTCAATATCGAGTGATCTACTTATTTTGAATTTCAAAAGAAATTATCTTACCTCGAGGAATTAAGTAGTGTTGGTTCACAATTCAAATTCTTTTCTGTAGTTTTGTTGACTTGAGATTTTAGATCTTAGTGATTCCCATAAAACTTTGAACTATTTTGTCTTTCGTCCCACTTCTCCTACCAAGTTAGTGTTATGACAATATAGCATGCATGTTTTTTGTTACCTATTTTGGAAACACAGGTCCCTTTTTTTGTTGTAGACTTCTTCAAGCTTTTGCTTTTACTTGTTTGCTCGGCCTGTCCTCTTTAACCAATATATGTTCCACGTGCTGCATTTTCTATCCTTTTCATTCTTGATGATGAGATCTCCAGTTCCTTAAAGGGCCCTTTGTTGCTTCATTGAATATTGCCTTTTGTTATACTTTTACCGATGTGTTAATTGTCTTTTCCATTTTTAGAAAATTATTTTTAGAGAAAAACTCAAAAGATTTGGTTTTGTTCATAAAAACCAAAACTTTTAATGCAATGACCATATTTTGTTTTAAGCAATTCTCATAAAAGTGTTTTAGAAGTTTTATAATAATGTCCCTTTTGGGCTTTGGTTCACTCTAGACCCCTATGCACACTTTTTTTCCCCTCAATATGGTGTGCAATACCTGTCAGTTTTGAAATTGGTTTGGTTCTCTTTAATTGATGGAGTCCTTTCCTTAGTCATATGTAAGAAAAGATTTAGTTTAAGTAAAATATTTCAAATGCTATGAGGTCATGCGCTTTATAAAGAAAATGGTTTTTTAAAAAAAGAGAATTCATAGTCGAACTTTATTTTATTGATTGGGAAATTACAGAATACATCAAGTGTAATATTTCCTTACAAAGTCAGAATTCACAAGTGATTAGTACTTAAAAGTGCATTTTTATCAACGTTTTATATCATTATTTTGCACTTGAAGTATCAATAACTCCTTAACTAAAACATGTTTTATAATAATATATCTAATAATATAAGATACCTTTAATTTGTGGTAAATGTTCATTTTAAATGTAGGCCTATCACATAAATGAAAGGATTGATTGATGACTTTAAGAACTTAAATTGCAAGGGCAAAAAGATGACCAAAATTAGAAAATAGATGTTGGTGCAATCCAAACCGGAACACTGTTCGGTAATTGGGTCATATCTGGAGCTATAGATCTTAGATTTAGGTCTACTTTATATGGATGGAAAGGTAACACATAAGCCTACAACTTTCATATGGAGCCGAGATCTGAAAAGGCCATTTTCAAGTCCAAATTGTAGCAACAACAAAGAAGCTCGAATCTGTCCTCCAGCCCGAGCACTGTTCAGTATTTTGGCCATATCTGGAGTTCTAGAAGTCCAATAAAGCTGATTGTTTTACACAAGAAAGCTGAGACAATTGCCTACAACTTTCATGTTTTCAAGTGGCTCCAATTTTGACGTTATCAATGATGTTTTGGGCAGACAAGAGAAGATAAGGATTGTCACTAAGTCAAGAGTTGGTCACTTATTCATCAATTAGTCATCAAATCAATAGTTTTCAATTTTGGCCTATAAAAGGAGGCATTTGCCATGCATTTAGGCATCTTGGTTTCCAGATCAAGATCATGCTCTTACTTTCTCTCTTTGTATTTTTTGTAATGTTTATGCTTTGCTTTCATTAATATCAAGTTTATGCCTTTCATTTCATTTCCTTTACTTAGTTAACTCTTATCTTATTTATGTTCTTATTTTGTTTATTTATTTTTCTTTCTTTCATTATGTCTAGCTAAGCTTATTATGTCAAGGTGAAAAGTTTACACTAATGGTGTAAGAATAAGTATACTATAAACTTAATATGGACTTTAATGTTTGATACTAATATGTTTTATATTTGTTATCTTGTTCACTCTTTAATACTTTGCTTGTTCAATGACTAATCTTGATTTATGTTGTATAACACTTGGTACAACAAATGCTTGGCACTTTCATATCCCATACTGTATGGTATAACCGACACCGGAGCTATGAAAGGAACTTGATTTGTTGTTAACATATGTTATAATCATGAATGCTTAACAAGATTTACAAGAATTAGCATTAATTGAATAAGATGACTAATGTAATCATGTTAACAATCTATAATCTGATTGGAACCTCCTTTGTGTGTGGTTATCAAATTGGAACCTCCTTTAT
>NW_011500799.1:66003-67126 GCF_000495115.2 Populus euphratica | reverse complement strand
GTGTGGTTTCCAATTGAATAATAATAGTTTATATTATACTTGTTTAACATACCATTAGTGGAATCTCCAACCTTGACATTTGTTATTATCATTGTTTAATCGTTACATTAATATTCCTTCTCAAAGTTCTCATCTTCTTCTCCTTCTTCTCCTTCTTTTTTCTTTATTATTATTATTACTATTATTATTAGTATCACTATTATTATTATTATTATTGTTATTATTGTTATTATTATTGTTGTTATTGTTATTGTTGTTGTTGTTGTTGTTGTTATTGTTATTATTGTTGTATTATTGTTATTGTTGTTGTATTATTGTTATTTATAATTTGTACAGTTAACCTCCCTGTGGTTCGACTCCGGTCTTGCCAGGTTATTTATTACTTCGACACTCCTACACTTGGGAGAAGACATCAATCTTTTCATCGTGTCAACAGGCCTAACTAGATCGTTTCCATCCATTATAGATAACAACAAAGCCTGCATTCCATATACCAAAGTGTACGGGGTGGCTCTTGTTGAAGTTCTGACTATAGTGCGGTACGCATGAAGAGCAAATGGAAATATCTTATACTAATTCTTATAGGTGACCACCATCTTCTAAATAATCTTTTTGACATTCTTCTTAGCAGCTTCTACCGTACCATTCATCTTTAGCCTATATGGCAAGGAATTGGATTGCTTGATTTTCAATTTAATGCAAATTTCTATTTTTATCTACCATTAACGCTCTGGGCATTATCAATTATAGTCTTTTCTAGTGGACAATATCAACAAATCAAATTTCTTTTGATAAATTTTTTAATCATTTTTTTTACCTCTACGTCATCCAAACATCTTAACAAAGTTCCATCAAATGATTTCTTATACAAAGTTTCCCTATCAAGATAGAAATCCATTACCAACCTCCTCAAAGTCTTCTTGTTGATTTTGGATACCCCTATGGGATATGTCTAGTTTTTGATGAAATTCTTGATATCATAGTGACACGATTAAAAAATTGATATCTTCTCCCAAGTGCAGGAGTGTCGAAGTAATAAATAACCTGGCAAGACCGGGGTCGAACCACAGGGAGGTTAATTGTACAAATTATAAACGACAATAGTACAACAACAATAATAATA
>NW_011500799.1:45247-65585 GCF_000495115.2 Populus euphratica | reverse complement strand
TAGTAGTAGTAGTAGTAGTAGTAGTAGTAGTAGTAGTAGTAGTAGTAGTAGTAGTAGTAGTAGTAGTAGTAGTAGTAGTAGTAGTAGTAGTAGTAGTAGTAGTAGTAGTAGTAATAATAATAATAATAATAAAGAAAGAGAAGAAGAAGAAGATGATGAGAACTTGGAGATGGAAAATTAATGTAAGGATTAAACAATAATAATAACAAATGTCAAGGTTAGAGGTTCCACTAATGGTATATCAAACAAGTATAGTATAAACTCTTATTATTGAATTGGAAACCACACACAAAGGAGGTTCCAATCAGATTATATATTGTTAACATGATTACATTAGTCATCTTATTCAATTAATGCTAATACTTGTAAATCTCGTCAAGCATTCATGATTATAACTTATGTTAACAACAAATCAAGTTCCTTTCATAGCTCAGGTGTCGGTTATACCATACATTATGGGCTATGAAAGTGCCAAACATTTGTTGTACCAAGTGTTATGTAACATAAATCAAGATTAGTCATTTAACAAGCAAAGTATTAAAGAGTGAACAAGATAGCAAATATAAAACATGTTAGTATCAAACATTAAAGTCCATATTAAGTTTACATTATACTTATTCTTACACCATTAGTGTAACCTTTTCACCTTGACATAATTAACTTAGCTAGACATAATGAAAGAAAGCAAAATAGATAAACAAAATAAGAACATAAAAGTTAACTAAGTAAAGGAAAGGAAATGAAAGGCATAAACTTAATATTAATGAAAACAAAGCATAAAAAATACAAAGAGAGAAAGGAAGAGCATGATCTTGATCTGGAAATCAAGATGCCTAAATGCATGGCAAATGCCTCCTTTTATAGGCCAAAAATGGGAACTATTGATTTGATGACTAATTGATAAGTGGGTGACCAACTTTTGACTTGGTGACAATCCTTATCTTCTCTTGTCTGCCCAAAACGTCATTGATAACGTCAAAATTGGAGCCAGTTGTAAACATGAAAGTTGTAGGCAATTGTCTCAGCTTTCTTGTGTAAAAACTTCAGCTCATTTGGACTTCTAGAACTCCAGATATGGCCAAAATACCGAACAGTGCTCGGGCTGGAAGACAGATTCGGGCTTCTTTGTTGTTGCTACAATTTGGACTTGATAATGGCCTTTTTAGATCTTGGGCTCCATATGAAAGTTGTAGGCCTATGTCTTACCTTTCCATCCATATAAATTGGACCTAAATCTGAGATCTGTAGCTCCAGATATGACCCAATTATCAAACAGTGTTCCGGTTTGGATTGCACCGACATCTCTTTTCTAAGTTTGACCATCTCTTTATCCTTGCAATTTAAGTTTTTACATTCATCAATCAATCCTTTCATTTATATGATAAGCCTGCATTTAAAATGAACATTTACCACAAATTAAAGGTATCTTATATTATTAGATATATTATTATAAAACATGCTTTGGTTAAGGAGTTATTGATACTTCAAGTGCAAAATGATGATATAAAACCGTGATAAAAATGCACTTTTAAGTATTAATCACACCCCCCAACCAGCTTATTACTAGTCCCTAGTAATCAAAGCGTAAAATAGAAAAACAATTTGCAAATTCCACAAAGCAAGGTATTCATCATTTACCTTCCATTAATCTATCCAGATAAACAAACTCTCATTAAATTTATATATCTGCTCAATACCTCTTAACAAGATATTAATAAACCTTTCTTTTGTGCTCAATGTATCAACACATAATTATGGGGCTTTTCTTGGAAGAAAACAAAATTTTTGTTCTAATGTTTAAGGTTAACTTCCTTGGGCTGAGATTATTATTTTTGTCTTTTTTTTATATTTTTTTTAAATATATATACATATAATTTAAAAACATCATGCATCTTTAACCCATGTAACGAGCTTTCAGCTAATGACTCCCAGACCAGTTGGTCTTAGGGCATTAGGTGTTAAGACACCCCTACGAGTTTAGTAACTCGGGTCGCAGATACTGATATGTAGATAGTACAATGTTTGATTTCCTTAAGCTTTTCTCCTCAACCCATGTAACAAGCGTTGGGCCAATAGCTCCCAAGTCAGTTGACTTTAGGGTATTAGGTGTTAAAACACCCCTTCAGGCTTAATTGCTTAGGTTAGGGAGGCTACGAAACCAAACTTATCTACATTTTTATTATCATCATTTTTTCTTTTTCTTTTATTTCTTTTTTTTCATGTTTTTTTTTCTTAATTATATACAATCCCTTTCCCTTAGTTGTTACCTTTAACAAAAGAACATAAATAATGTAATAATCCAATATGCAACCCACAATCATATGTTAAAGTGTGTGTGTCTAAATCAAGATTTAAGAATACATGTTAAATAAGTATGTGAGTAGAATTAAGTGATAAAAATGCAGCTCATTTGGACTTCTAGAACTCCAGATATGGCCAAAATACTGAACAGTGCTCGGGCTGGAAGACAGATTCGGGCATCTTTGTTATTGCTACAATTTGGACTTGAAAATGGCCTTTTTAGATCTTGGGCCCCATATGAAAGTTGTAGGCCTATGTCTTTCCTTTCCATCCATATAAATTGGAACTAAATCTGAGATATATAGCTCTAGATATGACACAATTACCAAACAGTGTTCCGGTTTGGATTGCACTGACATCTCTTTTCTAAGTTTGGCCATCTCTTTATCCTTGCAATTTAAGTTCTTAAATTCATCAATCAATCCTTTCATTTATGTGATAGGCCTGTATTTAAAATGAACATTTACCACAAATTAAAGGTATCTTATATTATTAGATATATTATTATAAAACATGTTTTGGTTAATGAGTTATTGATAGTTCAAGTGCAAAATGATTATATAAAACCATGATAAAAATGCACTTTTAAGTATTAATCACATGGTAAATGCCTCCTTTTATAGGCCAAAATTGGAAACTATTGATTTGATGACTAATTGATGAGTGGGTGACCAACTCTTGACTTGGTGCTAATCCTTATCTTCTCTTATCTGCCCAAAACGTCATTGATAACGTCAAAATTGGAGCCACTTGAACATGAAACTTGTAGGCAATTGTCTCAGCTTTCTTGTGTAAAACATTCAGCTCATTTGGACTTCTAGAACTCCAGATATGGCCAAAATACTAAATAGTGCTCGGGCTGGAGGACAGATTCGGGCTTCTTTGTTGTTGCAACAATTTGAACTTGAAAATAGCCTTTTTAGATCTTGGGCTCCTATGAAAGTTGTAGGCCTATATCTTACCTTTCCATCCACATAAAGTAAACCTAAATCTAAGATCTATAGCTCCAGATAAGACCCAATTACCGAACAGTGTTCCGGTTTGAATTGCACCGACATCTCTTTTCTAAGTTTGGCCATCTCTTTATCCTTTCAATTTCAGTTCTTAAATTCATCAATCAATCCTTTCATTTATGTGATAGGCCTGCATTTAAAATGAACATTTACTATAAATTAAAGGTATCTTATATTATTAGATATATTATTATAAAACATGCTTTAGTTAAGGAGTTATTGATACTTCAAGTGCAAAATGATGATATAAAACCTTGATAAAAATGCACTTTTAAGTACTAACTACACCCCCCAACCAGCTTATTATTAGTCCCTAGAAATCAAAGCGTTAAAATAGAAAAATAATTTGCAAATTCCACAAAGCAAGGTATTAATCATTTAACTTCCATTAATCTATCCAGATAAACAAACTCTCGTTAAATTTATATACCTGCTCAATACCTCTTAACAAGATAATCATAAACCTTTCTTTTGTGCTCAATGTATCAACACATAATTATAGGGTTTTTCTTTGAAGAAAACAAAATTTTTGTTTCAATGTTTAAGGTTAATTTCCTTGGGTTGGGATTAATATATATATATATATAACTTAAAACACAATGCATCTTTAACTCATGTAACAAGCTTTCGGCTAATGACTCCAAGGCTAGTTGGTCTTAGGGCATTAGGTGTTGAGACACCCCTATGAGCTTACTAACTCGGGTCGCAGATACTGATATGTAGATAGTGCAATGTTTGATTCCCTTAAGCTTTTCTCCTCAACCCATGTAACAAGCGTTGGGCCAATAGCTCCCAAATCAGTTGACTTTAGGGTATTAGGTATTAAAAAACTCCTTCGGGCTTAATTGCTTAGGTTAGGGAGGCTACGAAACCAAACTTATCTACATTTTTTTTTCTTTTTTCTTTTTTTTCTTTTTTTTTAATTATATACTATCCCTTTTCCTTAGTTGTTACCTTTAACAAAAGAACATAAATAATGTAATAATCCAATATGCAACCCACAATCGTATGTTAAAGTGTGTGTGTGTAAATTAAGGTTTAAAAATACATGTTAAATAAGTATATGAACAGAATTAAATGATAACAATGCGAGAGTTTGTAAACCTGAATATTTCAAGAAGTATTATGATAGACCTTATTAAGAATGGTTACTAAGATGCGTCTCAAGAGTCATAAAAGTTCTCCTTACTCTACCATCATAGTAACAACAATTTTGCACATGCTTTATGAAATAGAAAACACAGTTTTTTTTTTTAGCTACTACCCTCTCCCCCCAGCTAAAACAAAACATTGTCCTCAATGTTTAAAGGTAGAAAGATAGAGTATAGAAGATATCACTTGAAATAACAAATAGTGACAAACCTGAAACACACTGAAATAGATATAAGTAACAACAAAACACAATAATAAAACCAAAAGACACAAAAATTCACAAATGAAGGCTCAAATCCAATCTAAGCTTTTTACAGCTTTCCTTAGTTGACCAATTTATGCAACTCATGGAAGGATCAATTACATGAATAAAAGATTGTAGTTGGTCAATCAATTGTTCAACAGTAGCAGCAGAAATTATGATTTGTCGTGCTAAAAATGTTAGAAATTCTTGTTCCACAGCATGATCAAGAAACGACAACAACTTATCATAATAACCATTAACATTTAACAAACCTATGAGTTTATGGCGAATGTGCAGTTGGGCTCAAGAGGAAATATGAAAGATCTCTTCCAATGTGCCTAGACCACCTGGTAAAGCAATGAAGGCATCAGCATGGTTAAACATTGCATTTATTCGAGCTGACATTGTGGAGACCTGAAGTTCCTCTCCAATTGTTTTTCCAATGATGTCCCCTTGTGCTAAAGCTTCGGGGACAACCCCAAAAAAGTTGACTACCTCTTAAAAATGCAGCTATTGACACACCTCCCATTAACCCAAGACTGCCTCCCCCATATACTAAATGAATCTTTCTCTCAGCTAGCACTTGACCAAGATGATTTGCTGATTCTAAAAACTCCTTTTCTTTCCCAGGACTAGATCCACCGAAAACACAAATATTTCTTATATGATGACCTAAGGAACTTGCCATTTCTACACACTTCTGTATTTGTTGAATGATTGTGCATCAAAAGTGTCATTAAGTCTCTTATTTTACATATGTATTTATTGTTTTTATTTGGTTGTTTTTATAATAATTGATGTGTTTTTTAGTAATGAAGTTTGTTTTAATGTTTTGATAGGTTTTTGGAGCTTAAATGAATTAATTCACAAAATTCAACGTCGGAATTCAGAACAAAGAATTGAAGAGACATTTAGTTGAAGATTGAAGCAAATCTTGGTTCAAATAAGTGCTCCAAATTTGTCCCAAAAATCAATTCTATTCCAATTCTAGAAAAGAATATCATATGATTTATTTCAAGCCCAAACTTGCCTTATGTTGTGTGCAAACTTCAACCATTAAACACTCAAGGTTTCAATGTCAATCTTAGCCCAAATAATAAGTACATTTGTATACTTATTTGATGCTCAAATTCAGCCCAAAAATCAGCCCCAAATCAGCCCTAAATCAACCCCAAATCAACCTTCAAATCAACCCAAACACAATCCATGATCTTACATGTCCACACAACAAATAACAATTGATTTATTTTGGGTAATCCATTGATCCAAGAAGGCAAGCACATGGATGGAAAGCTGGAGGGGATATTTTAACATTATTTTGGGTCAAAAAGAAGAAGGAGACACCTCATAAATGAGGAAGAAAAACGTGCACCAAAGTAGTTGTAAAGCTGTCTTGATTTGATTTTTCAGAACACCTTTCGGTGTTTTGCCCATAACTTTTGACTCAGGTGTCCAAATGAGCTGTTCTTTAATGATCTGGAAAGGTGACAGAATTTCCTATAAATATGTCTCTAATAGACTTCTCCAAAAAACGCTTCTAAGAGGGTCGAATTGCTGTCCAAAGTTAGAGTCAGATTTGTGTCCGAATTTTTTCTGAAATTGTATTGTGTTCTTCTTTATAGATTTCGGTTCTTTAGTTTGTAAAACTTATTTTTTCAGTTGGATTCAAGTTCTTTCATGTTTATTGAAGTGTTCTTATATATAATCATGGTTGGCTAAACTCTTTCTTGGATCCAAATCAAGGATAATGGTGATTGAGGTGAGTTCTTTAGGATATGAATGAATCTTAATGTTTATCTTCTTATTTTCTTCATGAATGATTTATTATTGTAAAGAAATTTTAGAAATCATTTAGGTAATGTTATAATCTTGAATTTTTATGCACAAACTTTAGTTTTGGTATAGAGATTGCTTGATTCAATGTCTTACTTAATATGAAAGTACTTGTTCATTCTTAAACAATAATCAATCTTCATCTTTCTAATCTTTATTGTAATATCTTCCGATCTAATATCACCATCGTTGAGATTAGGTTGAGTTATCTTATATATGTTGAAGAAATCACCAATACATCACCATTAAAATTGATTTGGACCAAGACTTACTTTTCTTGTCATTTAAAATCTATTTACATTTTTTTTATCTTTGAAAACAAATCCATCAATTATTTTCAACCAAGTTATTGTTAATTTAATTTCTCTTGAGTTTTTTTTTGTTACTTAGCTTAATTTCCAGATCTAGCTCTCTGTGGATATGACCTCGATCTTACCGAGTTAATTGCTACATCGCACACTCGTGCACTTGCGAGTTAAAATAAGCCGATCATAAAAAGCGGTCAAGCACCTGGAACAGGTAAAAGCACTTTTGCAAAGAAACGTCATGCAAAATGACTGAAAGTCTGTCATCGATGTGCTAAATGAACTTGTAATACACAATGTCGTTCTTTAGGAATGGAATCTATAAACCGTGAAGATAAAATACAATTCATTAAGGATGGTCTGAGTAAGGAGTCTTTAGATAATCTTCTATTGACTCTTGAGACGCATCCTAGAAGAGATGTGCATCGTGCAATTCATTATTTATGGCCACTATTTCATAAAGAACATGATCGACTTAGTCTTGGGAATCTGACTAAAAAAGACCCTGTTTGCCAGTTTTTAAGAAAACTAGATCGGAAGCCTATCCCCGACCCATAGAGGGCGTTTAAGCCGTTCTTGGAGTTAAAACCAAGGGAAGATGTGAGCCACAATCACAACTACCTGTACATACACATGCTTTTTCAAAAGTAAATAAATAAATAAATAAAGAGAGAGAGAGAGTCTGTGTGAGACTCCAGCTGGCCTACATATAGGTGGTATGATTGCCTTTTTAATTTCTCATCTATAAAATCCCATCTTCCTTGCTTTCATTTCAACTCAACCCATACATTCAACAAATAAATAAGTGTGTAGAAATGACAAGTTCCTCAGGTCATCATATAAGAAATATTTGTGTTTTCCGTGGATCTAGTTCTAGGAAAGAAAAGGAGTTTTTAGAATCAGCAAATCATCTTGGTCAAGTGCTAGCTAAGAGAAAGATTCATTTAGTGTATAAGGGAGGCAATCTTGGGTTAATGGGAGGTGTGTCAATAGCTGCATTTTTAGGAGGTAGTCAAGTTTTGGGGGTTATCCCCAAAGCTTTAGGGGACATTATTGGAAAAAGCAATGTTTAACCATGTTGATGCCTTCATTGCTTTACTAGGTGGTCTAGGCACATTGGAAGAGATCTTTCATATTTCCTCTTGGGCCCAACTGCACATTCACCATAAACCTATAGGTTTGTTAAATATTAATGGTTATTATGATAAGTTGTTGTCCTTTCTTGATCATGCTGTGGAACAAGAATTTCTAACATCTTCTGCACGACTAATCATAATCTCTACTGCTATCGCTGAATAATTGATTGACCAACAACAATCTTTCATTCCTGTAAGTGATCCCTCCATGAATCGCATAAATTGGTCATCTAAGGAAAGCCGTAAAAAGCTTAGATTAGATTTGAGTCTTCATTTGTAATTTTTGTGTTGTTTTGTTTTATTATTTCTTATTTTTATTTAAGTGTGTTTCAGGCTTGTCAATGTTCGTTATTTCAGGTGATATCTTCTATACTCTATCTTTCTACCTTAGAAAATTAAGGACAATGTCTCATTTTGGTTAGGGGGAGAGGGTAGTAGTTGATAAAAAAAAAATATTTTCCATTTCATAAAGCATGTGCATAATTGTTGTTACTAGGATGATAGAGTAAAGGAGCTCTTTTGTTAAAGTGACTCTTGAGACGCATCTCAGTAACCATTCTTAACAAGGTCTATTATAATACTTCCTGAAATATTCAGATTTACAAACTCTCGCATTCTTATCATTTAATTCTGCTCATATACTCATAAAACATGTATTCTTAAACCTTAATTTACACACACACACTTTAACATATGATTGTGGGTTGCATATTGGATTATTACATTATTTATGTTTTTTTGTTAAAGGTAACAACTAAGGGAAAAGGATTGTATATAATTTAAAAAAAAAAAGAAAAAAGAAAAAAAAAAGAAAAAAAGAAAAAAAATGATAATAATAAAAATGTAGATAAGTTTGGTTTCGTAGCCTCCCTAACCTAAGCAATTAAGCCCGAATGGGTGTTTTAACATCTAATACCCTAAAGTCAACTAACTTGGGAGCTATTGGCCCAACGCTTGTTACATGGGTTCAGGAGAAAAGCTTAAGGGAATCAAACATCGCACTATCTACATATCAGTATCTGCAACCTAAGTTATTAAGCTCATAAGGGTGTCTTAACACCTAATACCCTAAGACCAACTGGTCTAGGAGTCATTAGCCGAAAGCTCATTACATGAGTTAAAGATGCATGGTGTTTTTAAATTATATGTATATATATTTAAAAAAAATAAAAAAAAAGACAAAAATAATAATCCCAACCCAAGGAAGTTAACCTTAAACATTAGAACAAAAAAATTATTTTCTTCCAAGAAAAGCCCTATAATTATATGTTGATACATTGAGCACAAAAGAAAGGTTTATGAATATCTTGTTAAGAGGTATTGAGCAGCTATATAAATTTAATAAGAGTTTATTTATTTGGATAGATTAATGGAAGTTCAATGATGAATACCTTGCTTTATGGAATTTGCAAATTGTTTTTCTATTTTAACGCTTTGATTACTAGGGACTAATAATAAGCTGGTTAGGGGGGTGATTAGTACTTAAAAGTGCATTTTTATCAAGATTTTATATCATTATTTTGCACTTAAAGTATCAATAACTCCTTAACTAAAGCATGTTTTAGAATAATATATCTAATAATATAAGATACCTTTAATTTGTGGTAAATGTTCATTTTAAATACAGGCCTATCACATAAATGAAAGGATTGATTGATGAATTTAAGAACTGAAATTGAAAGGATAAAGAGATGGCCAAACTTAGAAAAGAGATGTCGGTGCAATCTAAATTGGAACACTGTTCGGTAATTGGGTCATATCTGGAGCTATAGATCTCAGATTTAGGTCTACTTTGGTAATTGGGTCATATTTGGAGGTCTAGATCTCAGATTTAGGTCTAATTTATATGGATGGAAAGGTAAGACATAGGTCTACAACTTTCATATGGAGCCTAAGATCTAAAAAGGTTATTTTCAAGTCCAAATTGTTGCAACAACAAAGAAGCCTGAATTTGTCCTCCAGCCTGAGCATTGTTTAGTATTTTGGCCATATCTGGAGTTCTAGAAATCCAAATGACCTGAATTTGTTACATAAGAAAGCTGAGACAATTGCCTATGACTTTTATGTTTTCGAGTGGCTCCAATTTTGACGTTATCAATGATGTTTTGGGCAGACAAGAGAAGATAAGGATTGTCATCAAGTCAAGAGTTGGCCACCCACTCATCAATTAGTCATCAAAGCAATAGTTCCCAATTTTGGCCTATAAAAGGAGGCATTTGCCATGCATTTAGGCATTTTGGTTTCCAGATCAAGATCATGCTCTTCCTTTCTCTCTTTGTATTTTTTGTAATGTTTATGCTTTGCTTTCATTAATATCAAGTTTATGCCTTTCATTTCCTTTCATTTACTTAGCTAGCTTTTATCTTATTTATGTTCTTATTTTGTTTATTTATTTTTCTTTCTTTTATTATGTCTAGCTAAGTTTATTATGTCAAGGTGAAAAGATTACACTAATGGTGTAAGAATAAGTATAGTGTAAACTTAATATGGACTTTAATGTTTGATACTAACATGTTTTGTATTTGTCATGGACTTTAATGTTTGATACTAACATGTTTTATATTTGTTATCTTGTTCACTCTTTAATACTTTGCTTGTTAAATGACTAATCTTGATTTATGTTGTATAACACTTGATACAACAAATGCTTGGCACTTTCATAGCCCATACTGTATGGTATAACCGACACCTAAGCTATGAAAGGAACTTGATTTGTTATTAACATAAGTTATAATCATGAATGCTTAACGAGATTTACAAGTATTAGCATTAATCGAATAAGATGACTAATGTAATCATGTTAACAATCTATAATCAGATTGGAATCTTCTTTGTGTGTGGTTTCCAATTGAATAATAAAAGTTTATACTATACTTGTTTGACATACCATTAGTGGAGGAAGCTCTAACCTTGACATTTGTTATTATCATCGTTTAATCCTTACATTAATATTTCATCTCTAAGTTCTCATCTTATTCTTCTTCTTCTTCTTTATTATTATTATTATTATTATTATTATTACTGCTATTATTATTATTATTATTATTGTTATTGTTATTGTTATTATTGTTATTGTTATTACTATTATTATTGGTGTTGTTGTTATTATTATTGTTGTTGTATTATTGTTATTATAATTTGTACAATTATCCTCCCTGTGGTTCGACCCCGGTCTTGCCGGGTTATTTATTACTTCGACACTCCTGCACTTGGGAGAAGACATCAATCTTTTAATTATGTCAGCAATAAAACTCAACTTCAAACGGACGGTTCTCTCTCATCTTAAAGAACTAGAAGGCATTTGATATACCTTTGGAAAGGTTGGAAGTCTTCTTTCCAACCCAACTGAAATCACTTCAAAATTCAACCTATAGCTCTAGTTATGATTTTTTTAAAAAAAAGGTAGTGAAAGGTCAAAATATATGAATCTAATTTTCTTCTCTCAATCCTTGTGTAATGGTATTGGTTCCACCAACAAGCCCCTTTTGAACATGAATAAGATGAATCTCAGCTTGCTCCTCCTTATTTAATATTCTCTTGAAGTCCACCTAAGCCCATGTATCTTAAAGAATTCTATTGAAAACCTTTTTGAATCTTTTAGCTCTAAACCTTATAATTGGACCAATCAGAACCTCTAATGGATCCTTTGGTACTTGGATTGCATCACAAAATGATGGGAAATATTTCTCTAAAAAAATCTTCTTTATACCATTTCAAGTTCCAATGAAATGAGGAAGAATGGAGAAAAACCATGTTTTTGCTATCTCTTTTAAAAAGAAAGAGAAAACTTTGAACTTAACTTATTCTTGTCAATTCCATATGGTTTTATATCAACACAAATCACATGGAATTTTTTAAGATGAGTATGAGGGTCTTCTGTAACAAGTTATTAAATATTGGAAATAGATATATCAACCTAGACTTGAACTCGAAGTGGGCATCGTTGTCTATGTTTATGCATAATGGTTGATTCTCTTCTACCTTATTTTCAAACACTTTCTAGGAATTAAACTCGTGACCAATTAAAAATAAGCAAGTATTCCTATCACTTGAGTTAGAAATCCATTGATAAAATATCTAGTATAGTAACTATATTCATATTAGAAACTAATTAATAAAACAATTGACTTAATCTAAAGCTCTTAACCAAAGAAGAAAGGTTATGATTATGACATGTTAAAATAGTCACATTTATGATGGATATGGGGAAATGAACTAATCACGTTATATATACATATGTCAAAATACAGTTTTTATCAACATCAAACATTACAAATCCAAGAGTCCAGTAGATGCAATTTCTAATAATATTATTGCTAATATTATAAAAAACAACTCCAGTAACCATCAGAATATAACACTATAAAAGTAAGAAAAGTAAACTAAATCTAATTATTTTTTAGCATTTACCTTCAATTTTAACGTTTAACAATATCATAAAAAAATCACAGTAAAAATTAAATAAATAGCGCACAAGCACGCTGTTATTAGCAAGCGGTTGTCGTTGCTAAGAAAGGTATGTGAAATGATAGAATTGATCTGATATAGTTTTATGACTAATGACCTAATTGGCAATGGCGTCATGCCACATCAGGCTAAAAGTCATCATCGAGACGCGTGGACTAGGTCTATTTAATTTTTTCCTGTCCATGTCTCCGGCATTAAGGGACCCAATATTTGATTAACTCGCAATTAGCAAATAAATAGACAGTAGTAAATTACTTTCAAATTATAAAGTTAAATTATTAAATAATTTAATAATAAAAGATAAAATTTTATAAAAAATTTAAAAAATAAATCAATTCAAGTTAATCCATTAACTTTATGACTATAAGGATAGAGAAATTGAAAAAAAAAAAACACAAAGATCCAATAGATTATTAAAGAATAAAATTGAAAAACATTTAATTTTCTAAAATAACTTAAAAAAATTAACTCATGTTAACTTTTAAAATCTGTAACGCTGGTTATAAGCTTATAACTAACTCAATAGAAGACAAACTTTAAAAAATAATAAAGTAAAATTCTAAATTAACAAAATATTAAAGAATAAAATTAGAAAAAAGAAAGCAATAAAAAAGATCCAAAACAAAAAAAAAATTAAAAAAATGAGAACTAAATTTGATATAAGAATAATTTGAAATCAAATGTTGAGGGATGAAAATGAAAACAAAATTCAATAAGAAAAATGATAAAAATTACTAAATAATAGTAAAAAAAATAAGAACTAAATTCGATATAAAATTAAATGAAACCAATTGATGAGGGAAAATTGAATAAAATAAATTAATAAAAAATATAAATAACAATCAAAAGAATGAACAAATTAGATATAAAAAAACAAATAAAATGAAATCTTTATATTTTGGCAAGGAAAAAAAAAGGAAAAAAAGAAAGGAGAACAAATCTTTGCCATGAAAATCGGTGTTTGGAGGGTAAATAACACATTAAGCATTGCCTAAAAGACAGGGGTATCAACCAATCGTCCACACCAACCACTTTTTATTTTTAACTAATATCTAAATTTATCAAAATATCAAATCGCTTTCAAGTCAACTTGATAATTACTAAAAAACCATTATGAAATGACCAAAAAGCACGTGAATGATAGTTTGAAAATTTTTGCTTTTAAAGGTAATTTAGTTTTTATATTATGCTTTTGAAATGTAAAAAGATCAAATTACTCTTGATCAATATTTTTAAAAAATTTATTTTTAAAGATAATAAAGTTTTTAAAATATGCATTTAAAAGGTTAAAAAACTAAATTATCCCATAAAAAAACAATTTTACTTCCTATAGCAAGTTAATTGATTTTTTATTGGAAGGGAAAAAAATAATTACACTATTATAGTTAACATGGCTTTCAATTTATTTTTTATTTAAAGGGTCCTTTGTCTCAATTCTGATGAAAAAAGTTAGTATTTTCTACTTTTAAAAATATTATAAGTTTTTATTTCAATTATGAATGTTATAATAATTAAAAAATATATATGATATAGGTGTAATGCTATTATAGAAAATATATAAAATAAATTACCTACTTTTTATCTTCTACTCACCAAAAAAATTAAAATATTTTTTTTTTTAAATAGATTTATGCTTGTTCTATTTTTTTAATAGATGTACTTATGTGAGCACTAAGTAAGCGGCAATAAATTTGAAACAAAATTAGTGAGATCACCTTTATTCAATTAATAAGACCGGGTCTATATATATATATATATATATATATATATATGCTTGCAGTCAACAATAATGATTTCCAATTTTATTTAAACCGTGTGATTTACACGAGACAGAATCCAGACGTGATAGTTTTCCTAATGATTGATGGAGAAAACCAAGGACGAGCAGTGATTAGGCACAAGGAAAATTTCAACAGACAAAAGAAACTCATATATATATATATATATATATATATATATATAGACACACACTCTCACCTCTTGCGTATGAAAATGTAGAATAGCAATAGAGCATAATGTTGCTGACTATAAAAGCAAAGAGTAGACCAACCGTGACATACATTAAAATCCAAATATTTGATCTGCGTTGAGGTTTAGCAGCTGACACAGAAAAAACTAAATGTTTGTGCCTAGCTATATGTAGGCCAACCAAAAGTAGATATAAATTTAAAAGCAAAGAGTAGACCAACCGTGACATACATTAAAATCCAAATATTTGATCTGCGTTGAGGTTTAGCAGCTGACACAGAAAAAACTAAATGTTTGTGCCTAGCTATATGTAGGCCGAAAAAAAATAGATATAAATTCTAGAGAGAATTAAGGTTCAGCTTGAGGACAACAAGGTTAAGACAATAAAAGGCGAAGTAGTATCGTGGTTGGGGTGTAATCATAGTGAACCGGCTTGGCTATGAATTTTAACTAAAAAAAGAGCAAGTCACAAGCGGGAGCAAGATTTGAGGTTGTGACATGGAAGGAGAGCCTAGCTATATATGGTTGGGCCATCTTGAGAAATGGCCTTGCTAGTTTGGTGCGTATATGGCGTATGGAATGAATGAATCAGTAAGTGTTTGCTGTGTGTGTGTGTATAAACTAAACTATCATGTGGAAGTGGGGAAAAAAAGTGAAAGAGCACGCCCTTGATTTTTATATTACAAAAGAGCATTAGTTATAATTAAATGGAAGTGGATTTATGTTACACAGTGTAGAAAAGGAAAAAGTGGGGTGGAATTGTGGCAGAGATTGAAGAGGGATTAGGAGGCAAGGAATGTGAATAGGATGGGGTGGAGGGATGATAGTGGGTTTGATAATGATGATGCACGCCGGCAGCTTTACTCATTTATCTTCCCAAAATCCAATTGGCACGCCTGCCCCCACTAAAACCTATAACAATATTCTCTTCTCTCTTTCAATCTTTCTCATGGACAATGAAAAGCTAATCCACTAACCCATTTGGTGATCTAGCTAGACCTTGTTATCTTTCGTTTTTTTAATCTTTTTGTCAGATAACATTTCTATTTCTCAACACCAGTAGCTCTTTCATGCCAACTTCCCAGGTTCTTACAGAGAAAACGTATATTAGTCATATCTCTCATAAGTTGATTATAAAAAAAGAAAAAGAAAAAAGGAAGAAGACTGAGCTAGCTAGATAAAAGAATATCCCAAACCCCACCCAATTTGATTCACATCGGCTACAGAAAAAGAAGAGCACATTTAAACATATGTGTGTGTGTGTGTCCAACTGCTTCAAGATCCTCTCCTTTATCATTCTCTACCCCAATATTCCCACAGTTAAAAACACAAACACCCATCACCTGACCTTCACTCCAAGCCATCCCCAACAAACTCCATCCGAATTCTATTGATGTGGGTCTCTGGATTTTGGTTAAATGGATACCTTGTTTAGGCTAGTTAGTCTCCAACAACAATCTGAACAATCTTTCAATTCTACTAGCAGAACCTCTAGTAGCTCTAGATCATCAAGACAAAACAACTACCACCACCATCATCACTATCAACAAGAAGACGAAGAATGCTTCAACTTTTTCATGGATGAGGAAGACTTCTCTTCATCTTCTTCTAAGCACTACTATCCTCCTTATCACCACCATCCCCAACAACAACATCAACACCAAACCACCACCACCACTCCTACCACTACTACCACCAACACTAGCACCCCTTCTACTCAACATGTCCTTGATTCCGCTGACTTCTCTTTCTCCCCTTCTCATGACCTTAACTTTGAATTTTCCGGCAAGTGGGTCACCGATATCCTCCTTGAATCTGCACATGCCATCGCGGATAAAAACAGCGCTCGTCTCCAGCAATTGATGTGGATGCTTAATGAGCTTGGTTCACCTTATGGTGACACAGAGCAAAAACTTGCTTCTTATTTTCTCCAAGCTTTGTTTAGCCGCATGAACGACTCCGGCGAGAGATGTTACCGTACTTTAGCTTCAGCATCAGAGAAAACTTGCTCTTTTGAGTCCACAAGGAAAATGGTATTAAAGTTTCAAGAGGTGAGTCCTTGGACTACTTTTGGTCACGTATCTTGTAATGGCGCAATTATGGAAGCATTTGAAGGTGAAAGCAAATTGCATATTATTGATATTAGTAACACATATTGTACCCAATGGCCTACTTTGCTCGAAGCCCTAGCAACTCGCACTGATGAGACACCACACTTGAAGTTAACCACCGTAGTGGCTAGCAAAAGTAGTGGTAATAATTTTGGTGCAACTAGTACAGGAGGTTTAGCTTCAGTTCATAAGGTAATGAAAGAAATTGGTAACAGAATGGAAAAATTTGCCAGGCTTATGGGAGTCCCATTTAAGTTTAATGTTATCCACCATGCTGGTGATTTATGTGACCTAAACTTAGCTGAATTGGATGTTAAAGATGATGAGGCTCTTGCTATCAACTGTGTTGGTGCTTTACACTCAATCACTCCAGCTTCTCGTCGTCGAGATTATGTTATATCAAGTTTTAGAAGATTGCAACCAAGAATCATTACTGTTGTTGAAGAAGAAGCTGATCTTGATGGTCTGGATTTTGTCAAGGGTTTTCAAGAATGTTTAAGATGGTTTAGGGTTTACTTTGAGTCATTGGATGAGAGCTTTCCAAGAACCAGTAACGAACAGTTGATGCTTGAAAGAGCAGCAGGCCGTGCTATCGTTGACTTAGTGGCATGTCCTCCATCTGATTCGATCGAAAGGCGGGAAACAGCCACGCGCTGGTCTGGACGCCTCCAATCATGTGGTTTTAGCCCGATAATTTTCAGTGATGAGGTTTGTGATGATGTACGCGCCTTATTGAGGAGGTATAAGGAGGGTTGGTCAATGACACAGTGCGGGGATGCCGGAATATTCTTGTGCTGGAAGGAACAGCCGGTGGTGTGGGCTAGTGCATGGAGGCCCTGATTGATTGGTGATGGTTTTCACTTTTCACTTTTCACTTTTCTCTTTTCATCTTTCTTTTCTCTTTTGTTTTTGCTTTTCTCCTTGTATTTTTTTTTTCAAAGTTAGTTTGAGTGATTGGCACGTTTGATGGAATAGTAAATGAAGTTAATCAATTTTCATTGATCTTTGTTTAATTATCATTTGCGGTTATTTCTTATTTTTATGAAAAATAGCCTTCTTAATCATCATATCATAGAAACGTTTGTAATTCAATGATGTAAACAAATTAGCTGAGCATGATTTGATTTATCTTTGGGTAAATAAATGAATTAATTTAGGGAAGTTATTCCAGAATTATATTTCTTGTTATTATGATACTGTGAGGTGTTTTGAACTTAAAAATATATGAAAATAATGTTTTTTAATAATAGTACATTAAAATTATTTAAAAAAATATTTATTTTATATTTTTTTTTTAAAAAGAAAACATTACAATGACAAAGACTTAGTTCCTCCCACAGGAATCTGAAACTTGTAATTATGAAATAGATTCTACTATCAGGTGAGAGGAGAGTAATTCTGAGAATAATTCTTTTTAATTAAGATTTTTATTTTTTTTTCCAAAGGGAGAGGCGGGCAGGTTCCAACTTTGCATAGTCTCCAACTTTAGTGTGCCATTAAGACAAAAGGCAGGTACTCCTAACCATATGCTTTAATTTAGATAGTTGGCTTGCCCTAATATATATATACACTATCATTTTTCTCGATGAATTTTTATGTATAAGTCCAAAATTGAAATGGGTTTGGTATGTGGTATCATATAGAAAGTGATATCCGCTCAGATTAAGGGTTTTAAATTAAATATCAAGCAAGCAAGCACTGCTTAATTAAACTATAGAAAGGTCGTTATCACATTAGGGTCCTTAGAATCTGAGGACGGCAACTGGGCTGGGCTATGTTTGGGAATCTCATAAAAAGTTGTTAGTCATTGGTGGCATGAAAAGGGTGTAGTGGCCAACGTACGCTGTGTTGACATAGTCTTCTTAGTTTCTTTGGCCTAGCATCTTTTACAGGGCTGTAGCAAAGACATGCCCCCACTACCACCACCTCTGTATGTGACCAAAAAAACTCTTTGGTGGCTGTCTAACAACGTGAAGGAGGGGCTATATTCTTTGGCCCACGAGAAGGGGAAAATATTATAATGGGAACTTCTTTTTAGGGTTCCCATCTTAATCTTTTGATGAGACTTGCCTCCAAGCTCCACGTTAATATAACCATCCCGTTTATATTGCCACTCCCTTTCTCTTTAAATTATCCATTTTCGTCTTTACGTGCGCTTTCAGTTGCCTATAATGTTTTAAAGGGTATTGGCCCATACCTCCTTTACCTTTCATGCTACTATTGACTCCTCCGACCAGCTCGCTGTCGACCTTGATTGAATATATGAATATATTTCATGGGACCAGGTTCCAATGGCAACGCGGTATTGAGGAAGTTTAACGGACCAATTCCCACAATGCAATCGGCTTTATGACCTGACAATAAAAAGTAGAGAAAAGGAAAAGGAGATGATTCCCTTCTTTTTGTTGTAAATATATATATCAAATATTGATTTTTTTTTAATGAAAGCCAATATATTAACGAAGGAGCAGTAGAAAAAAAGAAAATGGCTAGAGCAAGCAGAATACAATATTTACCAATTATTTTAGTATATCAATACTGCATGTCTTCTTGGCTACTGCCTATTATTAGAACATGAGGTGATTGGTTAGGGAAAAACAACACTTCTTTGTAGTTTTTTAAATACACGTATAACATAATACCTGATTTGTTATTATGAGAGGAGCTTGAGAGCTGGAGTTTACCAGTGTTTTAATGTTTAAGGTTAATTTTTTTAAATTGAATTTTTTTTTTATATATATATATATATAAATATAACATAAAACACAATGTATCTTTAACCCATATAATAAGTTTTTGGCCAATGACTCTCAAACCAGTTAGTCTTAGAGCATTAGGTATTGAGATGGCCAATGACTCTCAAACCAGTTAGTCTTAGAGCATTAGGTGTTGAGACACCCCTTCAAGTTTAATAACTTGGGTTGTATATATTGATATGTACATAGTATAATGTTTGATTTCCTTAAACTTTTCTCTTTAATCCATGTAACAACCGCTGGGCCAATAGCTCCCAAGTCAATTAATTTTAGGGTATTAGGTGTTAAAACACCTTTTTGAACTTAATTGCTTATGTTAGAGAGATTATGAAACTAAACTTATTTATATTTTTATTTATTTAATTAATTACATTTATTATCATTTTTTTTTTGCAAATTATATATATTATCCCTTTTCTTTAATTGTTACCTTTAATAAAAGAACATAAATAATCTAATATGCAACGCGCAACCACATGTTAAAGTGTGTGTTTGAAAATGAAAGTTTAAGAATATTTTTTAAATGAGTTTATGAGAAGTAGTAATTAATAATAATGAAAGAGTTTGTAAACCTGAATATTTTAAGAAGTATTCTAATAGACCTTTAATAATGTTTACTAAGATGCATTTGGAGAGTTACTTTAACAAAATAACTCCTTGACTCTGCTATCTTAGTAACAACAGTTTTGCAAATAGAAAGCACAATTAGTTAATTTTTTTTTAAGTATCAACTATTACCCTTTTTCCCCAACTACAACGAGACATTGTTTTTAATATTCTAAGTTAGAAAGATAGAGTATAGAAGATATCACCTAAAACAACGAACGTTGATAAACTTGAAACATATTTAAACAAGTATGAGAAATAATAAAACCAAAAGATAAAAGGTTTCACAAATTAAGGATCAAATCCAATTTAAACTTTTTACGGCTTTTTATATTTGACCAATTTATGCAACTCATGGAGGGATCAATTACAGGGATGAAAGATTGTAGTTGGTCAATCAATTATTTAGTAGCAACAGTAGAGATTATGATTCATCGTGTTGAAAA
>NW_011500799.1:36176-38680 GCF_000495115.2 Populus euphratica | reverse complement strand
TATTATTGTTATTTATAATTTGTACAAATAACCTCCATGTGGTTCGACCCCGGTCTTACCGGGTTATTTATTATTTCGACACTCCTGCACTTGGGAGAAGACATCAATCTTTTAGTCGTGTCATCACCTATTAAGGCAATGAAGGCATCAGCATGTTTAAACATTGTATTCATTCGATCAGATATTATGGAGACTTGTAGTTCTTCTCTAGTTGTTTTTCTAATAATATCCCTATTTGCTAAAGCTTTGGAGACAACCGCCAAAACTTTACTACCTCCTAAAAATACAGCTATTGACACACCCCCTATTAACCCAAGGTTGTCTCCTCTATACACTAAATGAATCTTTCTCTCTACTGATACCTAACCATGATGATTTGCTGATTCTAAAAACTCCTTTTATTTCCCAGGACTAGATCCACTAAAAACACAAATATTTCTTATTTGATGACTTGAGGAACCTGTCATTTTTATATGCTTCAATATCTATTTAATGTGTGGGTTTAGTAGAAATAAAGAGAAGGAAGAGAAGACTTTATAGATGAGAAAATGAAAATGCAATCATACCACCTATACATAAGTCAATTGGAGTCTCTCTCTCTCTTTCTCTTTTGAAAACATATGTATGTTCAAGTAGTTGTGTGGCTTACATCTTTCCTTGGTTTTACGTCCAATAATGACTTAAACTCCCTTTATGGGTCGAGGATAGGCTTCCCATCCAGTTTTCTTAAAAACTAGCAAACATAGTCTTTTTTAGTCAGATTCCCAAGACTATGTGGAGCATGTTCTTTATAGAATTGTGGTAATAAATTATGAATTAAATGATACACATATCCACTAGTGTGCATCTCAAGAGTTAATAGATAATTATCTAAAGACTCCTTACTTAGGCCATCCTTAATGAACTATATTTTATCTTCATGGTTTACAGATATTATTCCTAAAGAATGACATTTTGCATTACAAGTCCATTTGACACATCTGTGACAAACTTTCAATCATTTTACATGGCGTTTCTTTGCAAAAGTGCTTTTACTCATTCCTAGCATATATGAAATAAAAGAAATAGAGGACTCACCTGATAATCGGATCTTTGCTTCAATTAGCCAGTGCATATCTTCAAGAATTCTATAGTTCATGAATAATCTCAATCTTGTATATCTAGCACAACAAATTTTTGTAATCACATTCTGAGGTAGAATGAGAAAATATTTTTTTTAATTTTTCAAGAATGGTATCCATTTTCAAATGAGAAGAGATGCAAAGAAGGGAGAAAGAGCAAAGAATTGTACAAATATATACGCAGATATCGGTTATCATTGGAAACTGAAAGAACAGACTTAAGAGTCACGGAGTACCGTTATCCACCATTTGACCGGGGTGAGAGAAACTAGCAAAATAAAGGTCATACAAAAAAGAAACACAAAAACAATGTGAGAAAAAGAATCAATCTTTATATACAGGATCACCCAATTCAATAGAGTCATTTTCAATTGAAAAATTTATAAACGTAAACTTTCAAACAATGTCTATTCGCCTTGAAAACATTTCCATTTGTTGGATTCTCGATATCACAGACCCCATATGGATACATGTGTTTCACAATAAAAGAAACACTCCATATTAATCTTAGTTTTCCAGGAAATGAATGGAGTCAAGAATTATAAAGTAAGACTTTTTCACCAACATTGAATGATTTTCTCAGCATTTTCTTGTAATGAAACCCTTTGATTCTTACTTTGTGAATTCTTAAATTTTTATATGCATCATTTCTTATTTTCTCAAGCTTATTTATATGTAATTTTCACAGCTGACTAGCATCATCAAGATTTGAATTGAAAGCTTTAATAGTACAATAAGCTTTATGTTCAAGTTTCATAGGTAAGTGAAGTTTTCCATAGACTAGTCTATAAGTGACATACTTAATGATGTTTTATAAGCAGTTTGATAAGCCCAAAGTGTATCATTAAGTCTTGAACACCAGTCTTTCCTATTAGGGTTCACTGTTTTTTTAAAGATTTGTTTGATCTCCCTAATAGCAAGTTCTACTTGCCCACTTGTTTGGGGATGATAAGGGGTGACAACTTTGTGTGTGATTCCATATTTCTTTATTGAAGACTCAAATGACTTGTTGCAGAAATATGTTCTACCATCACTTATCATACCTTGAGGGATTTCAAATCGACTTCAAATATTTTCTTTTAAATGATTGTTTTATGATCATTATTTCGACTTGAAATTGCCTCTATCCATTTTGAAACATAATCTACTACAACTAATATGTACAAGAAACCAAATGATGAAGGAAATGGACCCATAAAATCTATACCCCAACAGTTAAAGATCTCAATGACAAGAATAGGATTTAAAGGCATCATATAACATTTTGAAATAGTTACCAACTTTTAACAATTTTCACAAGTCTTGCAGAATGCATGTGAGTCCTTAAACATTGTAGGCTAGTAAAATCCACTTTGTAAGATTTTTGCAGTTGTCTTTCTTGAT
>NW_011500799.1:29263-34409 GCF_000495115.2 Populus euphratica | reverse complement strand
TTAATAAACCTTTCTTTTGTGCTTAATGTATCAACACATAATTATGGGGCTTTTCTTGAAAGAAAACAAAATTTTTGTTCTAATGTTTAAGGTTAACTTCCTTGGGTTGGATTATTATTTTTTTCTTTTTTTCTTTTTAAATATATATATATATATAACTTAAAACACCATGCATCTTTAACACATGTAACGAGCTTTCGGCTAATGATTTCCAGACCAGTTAGTCTTAGGTCATTAGGTGTTGAGACACCCCTACAAGCTTAGTAACTCGGGTCGCAAATACTAATACGTAGATAGTGTAATATTTGATTCCCTTAAGCTTTTCTCCTCAACCCATGTAACAAGTGTTGGGTCAATAGCTCCCAAGTCAGTTGACTTTAGGGTGTTAGGTGTTAGAACACCCCTTCGACCTTAATTGCTTAGGTTAGGGAAGCTACGAAACCAAATTTATCTACATTTTTATTATCATCATTCATTTTTTCACTTTTTTTTTGTTTTTTTTGTTTTTATTTCAAATTATATACTATCCCTTCCCTTAGTTGTTACCTTTAACAAAAGAACAGAAATAATGTAATAATCCAATATGCAACCCATAATTATATGTTAAAGTGTGTGTGTGTAAATTAAGGTATAAGAATACATGTTAAATGAGTATATGAGCAGAATTAAGTGATAACAATGCGAGAGTTTGTAAACTTGAATATTTCAAGAAGTATTATGATAGACCTTGTTACGAATGGTTACTAAGATGCGTCTCAAGAATCATAAAAAGATCTCCTTTACTCTGCCATCATAGTAACAACAATTTTGCACATGCTTTATGAAATAGAAAACACAATTAGTTTTTTTTTGCTACTACCCTCTCCCCCCAACCAAAATGAGGCATTGTCCTCAATGTTCTAAGGTAGAAAGATAGAGTATAGAAGAAATCACCTGAAATAATAAACATTGACAAACTTGAAACACACTCAAACAAATATAAGAAACAATAAAACATAATAATAAAACCAAAAGACACAAAGATTCACAAATGAAGGTTCAAATCCAATCTAAGCTTTTTACAACTTTCCTTAGTTGACCAATTTATGCGACTCATGAAGGGATCAATTACATGAATGAAAGATTGTAGTTGGTCAATCAATTGTTCAACAGTAGTAGCAAAGATTATGATTTGTCGTGTAGAAGATGTTAGTGTCGTGCAGAAGATGTTAGAAATTCCTGTTCCACAGCATGATCAAGAAAAGACAACAACTTATCATAATAACCATTAACATTTAATAGACATATATGTTTATGGTGAAAGTGCAGTTGGGCCCAAGAGGAAATATGAAAGATCTATTCCAATGTGCCTAGACCACTTGGTAAAGCAATGAAGGCATTAGCATGGTTAAGCATTGCATTCATTCGAGCCAACATTGTGGAGATATGAAGTTCCTCTCCAATTGTTTTTCCAATGATGTCCCCTTGTGCTAAAGCTTCGGGGACGACCCCCAAAACTTGACTATCTCCTAAAAATAAAGCTATTGACACACTTTCCTATTAACCAAAGATTGCCTCCCCCATGCACTAAATGAATCTTTCTCTCAGCTAGCACCTGACCAAGATGATTTGCTGATTCTAAAAACTCCTTTTCTTTCCAGGACTAGATCCACCAAAAACACAAACATTTTTTATGTGATGATTTGAGAAAGTTGCCATTTCTACACACTTCTATATTTGTTGAATGTATGGGTTGAGTAGAAATGAAAGGAAAGAAGAGAGGATTTTATAGATGAGAAATTGAAAAAGCAATCATACCACCTATATGTAGGCCAACTGAAGTCTCACACACTCTCTCTAGCTCTGTATTTATTTATTTTTGAAAAAGCATGTGTATGTACAGGTACTTGTGATTGTGACTCACATCTTCCCTTGGTTTTACGTCCAAGAACGGCTAAAACACCTTCTATGGGTCGGGGATAGGCTTCCCATCCAGTTTTCTTAAAAACTGGCAAATAGGGTCTTTTTTAGTCAGATTCCCAAGACTAAGTCAAGCATGTTCTTTATGAAATAGTGGCCATAAATCATGAATTGCACAATGCACATCTCTATTAGGATGCGTCTCAAAAGTTAATAGAAGATTATCTAAAGACTCCTTATTCAAGCCATCCTTAATGAATTGTATTTTATCTTCACGGTTTATAGATATCATTCTTAAAGAACGACATTGTGCATTACAAGTCTATCTGGCACATCAATGACAGAATTTCCATTGTTTTCCACGACATTTCTTTGCAAAAGTGCTTTTACCTGTTTTAGGCATGTGTGAAATGAAGGAATTCGAGGACTCACTTGATAATCAAACCTTTGCTTCAATCAACCAGCGAATATCTTCAAGAATTCCATGATTCATTAACAACCATAATCTTGCACATCTAGCATGGTAAATTTTTGTAATGTAGGTAGAGCGGGAAAATACTTTTTAAATTTTTCAAGATTAGTGTCCATTTTCAAATGAGAATTAGAAGAGAGATTCAAAGAATTGCACAAATACATACATAGATATCAGTTATTATGGGAAACTAAAAGAACCGACTTCAGTCATGGAGTACCATTGTCCACCATTTGACCGGGGTGAGCGAAACTAGCAAGAATCACTTAAAAAGAAACACAAAAACAATGTGAGAAAAACAAAATAATCAACCTTTATTTATAAGATCATTCAAACCAGTTGATTCATTTTCACTAGAAAAATTATCAAAGTAAGCTTTTAAACGATGTTCATTTTCCTTAAAAACATTGTCATTCTTTGGATTCTCAATATCAAAGGCCCCATAAGGATTGCTCCATCTTGATCTTAGCTCTCTAGGTAATAAATAGAGTTGAAAATTATAAAACAAAACTTTTAAACCATTATCAACTTTTTGACAATTTTCACAAGACTTGCAGAATGCATGTGAGTCCTTGAACATGGTGGACCAGTAAAATCCACTTTGTAAGATTTTTGCAATTGTCTTTCTTGATGAGAAATGACCCCCACATGTCTCAGAATGACAAAATTTAATGACACTATTTGCCTCATTGTCGGGAATGCATCTTCAAAATATTTGATCAGGACAATATTTGAATAAGTTAGTGTCTTCACAATAAAATTTCTTCACTTCGTTCAAAAACTTTTCTTTGTCTTGGGTACTCCAATCAGCTGGCAAATCTCCTGAAACAATAAAATTGATATTTTTGTCATACCAAGGCATTAGACTAAGAGAAAATAAGGATCCATTAGGAAAGTAATCATTGATTAGTATGATGTCAGATGCTGAATTTGTTGTCACTTTTGATAAAAAATCCGTATCAACACTTTCAGTGCATTTTCCATCCATGATTTCTTTCTTAGAATAAATCATTTGCAAATCTTCAGATTCATCCAACTTATTTTTACTTAAAATAGATTCAAGTTGATCATAAACTAATTCATCAATATGATTTACTTCTTGTAAATCATTATCATCTCCAGGTTGCTTGCAAATATTGAAAATATTCATCTCTAATGTCATGTTTCCAAATGATAATTTCATCACCAAATGATAGCTTCATCAGTCCATTCCTACAATTAATCAATGCATTAGAAGTTGCAAGAAATGGACGTCCTAAAATAACAGGAAATCAATTACTTACTTCAACAGGTTGTGTGTGCAAGATAACAAAATCCATAGGATAAATGAATTTATTGACTTGTACTAACACATCTTCGACTATTCCTTTAGGCACTTTTACAGATTTATCGGCAAGTAAAAGAGTTACAGAAGTTGGTTTCAACTCACCTAGATTAAGACTTTGGAAAACTGAATATGGAAATAAATTCACACTGGCTTCAAGATCAAATAAGGCTTTTTCAATTTTATGTTCTCCAATAAAGCAAGAAATTATAGGACAACCAGGGTCTTTATATTTCAAAACATTATTGTTTTGAAGAATGACACTTGTTCGGCTAAAAAGGCTTTCTTTTTCACATTCAATTTTCTCTTCATAGTGCATAAATCTTTCAAAAATTTAGCATAAAAAGGAACCTGTTTAATAACACCCAGCAAAGGTATATTGATTCTTACCTGTTTGAAAGTTTCAAAGATTTCAGAGTTGTGATTGACTTTCCTTTGTTTAGTCATAACATGAGAAAATGGAAGTACTGGTAAGGAATCAATATTTTCTTTGCAAATTTCATATTTAACCACTTCCTTACCCTCAAAGATTGACTTATCATCTTTCTCAAAGGTTCAAGAGTGGGTTTTTCAATAACTTTAGCACTGTAAATAGTAGTGACTGATTTGACTTGATCCATGTGTTGGCTTTTGGAACTACTTGCTATATTGCCCCTTGGGATTTTGTTGTGGTTGAGATGGAAACTTACCTTTCTCTTGGAAACTGAGGGAAAATGTCAATTTTGCAAGAGTATCTTTAAAATCTGTCATGCTTTAAACAAGTTAAGTATTGATTGTCTCTTGCTTTTCAATAAATGCATGCAATGTTTCCTCAAGATTTCTTTTAGGAGATGGAGCATAAGGAGGTGTATATCCATGAGAATTTTGGAAATTATGGTGTGCTTGAAACGGTGGTTGTGAAGTTTGTACATTGTTATTATCACTCTTCCAACTGAAATTTGGGTGATTTCTCTAACCAGGATTGTATATTTGTGAGTATGGGTTGTGGTTGGTCCTTTGGAAACTATTTAAAGCATGCACTTATTCATGGAGACATTCCTTAAAAGAAGGCAAGGTTGGACAGTTATTGGTTTAGTGTTTATTTGTTTCACATGTTTGACACATAATGTTTTTAATAGATTTTAATTGACCACTCCTTTTCAATTCTAATGCCTCAACTTTTCTAGCTAAAGATGCAAACTTGGCTTGGAGATCATACCTAAGGTTGTACATACCTTCACTAGATGTATGAAGTGGAGTTTTACCCGGTGCCTCATAAGTACTCGCGATATTCCAATTTTGAGCATTTTCAGCTAACAAGTCTAAGTACTCCATTGCTTCATCAGGGTCTAGTAGCAGTGATACGAATAATAATAGTAGTAATAATAATAATAATAATAATAATAATAAAGAAAAAGAAGGAGAAGAAGAAGAAAAAAATGAGAACTTTGAGATGGAATATTAATGTAAGG